>NW_027466102.1:8045000-8317429 GCF_046127955.1 Nelusetta ayraudi
ATTTTGAACTCTGCTGTTGTGCAGTTCCTCAGTATGTTATCAGCACAGAGAAAAAATAAAAAAGTGCATTCAATAGTGGTCATAACGAGTACAGTTTGGTGGTGCTACAGTGGGAAAAAAAAACAAAACACTAGTATTGAGAGTGGCAAGGGTTTAAAAATGATCCGCATGCTCCTGCGAGACCTTTGACCTCTGGTTAGGTCAGTTCCATTTTTTTTTACAAAAAAAAATCAATAAATGTAATGCTTCATCATTGCCAAAAAAAACCCAAACATTTTTACCTTTTACTGTAAGTATTCATACTTACAGGACAGAACCTGAATATTTTGACCACCTCTGCACTTAAGTCAGATACGTTTTAAAAATGGTACATTTACCAGTGTTGGCGAGTAATCTCTTACTAACTAACCCACTACGATAATTAAACCACTTTTCTTAAATAACAGAGTAATGTAATGGGATTACTGTGGCAAAACTGGTAATTAGCGAACGATTCCGTTACTTTCCGAAATATTTTGCACGCTGAAACTATTACGAAGTAATCCACTACATTTTCAAAAACAACCAAAAACAATGACGTCGCAGATTGACGACGCAGCCGTGCATGACCATTGCGAGCTACTGCGCTATCCTCTCACTTCAATACAGCAAGTGGAAGCGTACCCCTTCAGTCAACGAGGGGCGGGAGAGGGGGAGGGGGCAATGAGGAACACCTGCGGCGGGCCAGCTCAAGTCGTGGGCCAAATATAATGACACAACGTCAGAGTTTGGCACCTATGGTTTAGCGCATTCGGCTTATTGTGCAGATAGGGGGGATTTCTGACAGAAGGAAAACTATTGCAAGTAAAATATTGGGGGGGGGGGGGGGGAGAGAAGACGCAAAAATGATTCATTGCATCAAGATGGCGCTCTTGCAACACTTCGGGTAAAAAAAAAATGTACAAGAACTACTAGAATTGTTTTCCTATGTTGTCGGATTACCAATGGACATCTCGGGCGAATACTTTGTGACAGTCGTTTGTCTTGAGTGAAAAGTTAAGGGTGTCGGAAAACTGCACAAGCAATAACATGACCTCTCTGTCGAGTCACGTCCTATGCCGATGACCTTTCTTTCTTCCTGATAGTTTTAATAGCACTGGACCATTACACTTTGTCTCTGTAAAAAGTAGACACTTTGAAGAAAGAGATTATGCCGAACGTTTTCAAGCCGAGAACACCAGAGTGAAATCAGGTGCGCACTTTGCCACCTGATCTCGCTCCGTGGCCGCCGCGATCACTCGCTTGGGAAGCGGCAAACGCTCGCGCTCCCGACGTTTGACGTTACCTCTCCCGGCACTTGATCTCCTTCTCCTCCCGGGCCTGGGCCTTCATCTGCTGCACCTCGATCGTGTCCGGCTTGCGGCGGCTCATGTACAGCTCATGGTTGCCCATGCACAGGTCCAGGACCCGCTTGTTGATGCGCAGTCGCGGCGCATAGAACACAAAGTCCTGAAACAATGAGAGAGAGATCAGCTGATTTTTCCGACGAGGAGGAAAAGACTGCGGGTTCTGAGAGGGCGCGAGAAAAATGGGACCTGCAATGGTGAGGTCCGAGGGTGTGTCCATTGTTAACAATGGTATTTGCTTATGTGTCGGCGTGGTGTTACTCACTGGGGCCTTTTTATCAATGGGCTTGATGACAAACTTCTTATCGTTGAAGGAAATGTTTCTGATCTCGCTCCAGGGGAAGCCAATCTTCGGGGTGAGTCTGAGGAAGGAAGCACACGAACCCGAACGTCACACACAGTTGACCGCAAAGGTTACTGAGGAGGACCAAACTCGTGTCTATGGCCGTGTCTCAGTTCAGGGTCTGCATCCTTGAACACCCAACGCCATGGTTGGATGGCGAACCCATGGTTAGCTTGATGCTATAAAAACGTCACTTCCGGGGTTGGCCAGCAGGAGGGAACGGTGGTGGGTTTGGGTTTGTCCTTCTCGGCCGGGTCCTCCGGAGGACGCTTCCTTCCGACGAAGGACACGTCCTTCGAAGGACGCAGACCCTGAACTGAGACGCAGCCTATCTGCAACATTGAAAGCACTTTCATAACATTGCCTCGTTGAGTTCGCACCCGCAGACTTTTGACACACCAGTCGGTGAAACGATGAACACCCTCCCTGAGGTAGCGAGCGACATCGTCGGCGTACCTCACAGCAGCCGCACTGTGGCCTTCTTTCGCGCTGAAGCTACAACGCAGCAGAAAGCTAAAAAAAAAACCCAGGGGGGTTTCGCAGGAAGTCGTGACCGGGACGCGTGATGCCATTTCCAACAGAATTGGGAGTTTTGGGAGAATGACTTGCGCAAGGCCACGATAAAAGTTTGGATTTGACACTTAAATATCCCCAAAACAGGACAGAATATGCTGCTTTTTCATTTATTTATTTGACGACATCGTCAGCCAAAGAGCAGGCAGGCAGGCAGGCAGGCAGACAGGAAGGCAAGCAGGCAGGCAGGCGTGGGTTTCTGGCTGCGCTGTGCGAGAGGGATGAATCCGGGGTGTGGTCCGCCGACAACCTGAATGGGTGCCAGACTCATTCAGCGCGACACAAAGTGGCACTGTAAACAGCGGCCGCCAGTGTCGTCACGCCGAGAAGGCGGCGGCCGCCCGGGCGCGAGCGGCGAAACCGGGGAAACCGACAGCGACTGAGCCGGCTGGAATGTCGCTCGCCGACACGTCCGTCAGGCGCACGAGAGAACAATGAAGAAACTGAACGTCTCGAGGGCCGGGCCCTCGCGGCGCGACGAGCAAACATGCCGCGGTCGGCGGAAACGCCGTTGCACCTCAGTGCAACCTTACGCCGTTAAAAGTGAGCTGAGAAAATATGAAAGAGATAATAAAGGATTTTTTTTTTTTTTTTTTTTTTTAAGTGTAGAAGACGACGACTTACAGTCCTTATAGCGGCATAGTTACATCTGAAATAGTAGCCGGCGAAAAAAGATAAAGCATAAATGTGACTGGATTAGTGTCAAATTCCGGGTATTTGAATAATGAGACACCATTCAAGTCAGTTAACGTTACACTTTCTTTTTTTTTTTTTTTTAACTAAGATGACAAAAAAGTACAAAGGCGCACCTTTTAAAAGTCAAAGGCCTGTGAGGAAGAAAAAAAAAACCTAAACCTGACGGGTGACAGGTTCTACCGGCCGCGTGTGCATTTCCAGGAAAGCCCTCTTCAGAGTCTGTTCTGCGAAGTGAGCAGCGGACCGCTAGCGAGGGGGGGGTAACGCTAGCGCCACCGTGAGGTCGAGGGGAGGACTGGGCCGCGCAGCGCCGCTGCATTGTGGGTCGGCTGCCCCCCCCCCCCCCCCGACCGCAAAGAGTCGCAAAGAGTCGCGAGGTCGGCCTCGCATTCTTAAGTGCCGCGCGGCTTGAAAAACCAGTCGCCGTCGCCATGGCGACTGCAGAGGGCGCCGCGGAGGAGAGGCGGCTTTTTTTGTTTGGTATTTTTTGGGGTTTTTTTTTTTTCCTCTTGTCGCTCGCTGATCCCAGAGAGTAGCACAATCACACCGGGACCTGTTTTCTTTCTTTCTTCCTTTTTTTTTTTTTTTGTTTGTTGAGAAAATGCTTCTGGCTCTCGGCGTGAACTGAACCTCGAGGACGTGCGAACTCTGACACAATAGTTGCTGCAAAAGAGTTCCAAAATGACTCCGACTCTAAAGACTCTCTGCGTTGTCACCTGATTCGCTGTGTTGTTTACTTTGCAGTAAAAAAAAAAAAAAAAAAAAAAAAAAAAAAGACAAGTGTGTGGTCACGAGTGAGGAACCGCTGTGCACGTGGACGCAGTCGCTCAAGAACCGGAAGGGATTACTTTGTAAATGTAATGGGTCACCATGGAAAGTTACACTCGTTACAGTTACAAAGTTACACTCGTTACAAAGTTACACTCGTTACACTACCAAAAGCAGTTTGGCAGTGTAACTATTTCCATTACTTTATCAAAGTAAAGTAACCAACAACAAGATAACAACCATAACGAGATCAAACTTTGTTTGTTATCTCTTGTTACTGTGAGATTTGATATCCCTGGCTAATTTTTTTTTTTTCCTTTTACATTTCAAGCACGGGAACTTTATTGTTTTTAAATTCCCAACAATTGCACAAGTAACTGTAATTTAATGAGACCAATTTTTCCAGTCGTGTTTACGTTGCAATAACTTACGCAGCGGCCTTACGTGCAGCTCGTTAACTCCCCAACACTGTAGGGAGGTAAGACTGAAGCGAGCACCGAGCCAGAGTGATGCAGGAGTGATGCAGGAGTGATGCAGGAGTGATGCAGGAGTGATTCCAGGGGCGGTTCAGGTGAGGTCAATGAATGAGAGGTGAGTCACCCGGGATGAAGTGGCCGCCTTCGGCTCAGTGCACTCCACTCGACTGTGCAAACAGAAGGCGAGAGGGCAACGACCGCACGCGGCGCCCTGCCCTCAAAACAAAGTGGGCTTCGCAAACAGGACGAGTCGGCATCCCGGGGGAAAGTTTTGCAGAGACCAAAGAAAATACCGACGGGTCAACCTTTTTTTTTTATTTTTTTACCTTTGTTCAAAACACAAAGAGTTTTGTCGGCGTCGCTGTCGAATAATTTTGTACAGGGCGACGTCACGTCGACTATTTGAAAGAATCCCAGTCACATTACAAAACAACAAATAATATGCGCGCACAGCTTCGCTAGCAGTGTCCACAGGGTTGATTAGCTCCTTCACATACATCACAGCGTCACAACGCCGCACGAGCGTTAGCTTGGAGATCCGTCTCAGTTTTGTTGTTGCCGTTTTCTTTCCAAAGGAAAAAAACGCGACGCAGGGAACGTGAGCGACCTCCTCAAAGTCGCCACTGTTGTTAAGTAACGGGAGCGGGGGGTGGGGGGGTGGGATGGCCGCACTGGCTAAAGGTCACGTCGCCGCTGTGCTAACGTGCTCGTGCTAGCGCTTGGGCCAGCGCAGAGATGAATGTGCTTGAGGACAGTACAGAGAGTTTGCGCTAGTCAAACAAAGCTGCGCTCTGGGGGTGAATGACAGTGGGACGGCGGGCACCCGACACATTGCCCACGACCGCATGCGCCCTCATCTAGGCACTTCAGCGGTTCAAAACGCTGTTAACGGCACTAGCACGTTAACAAATCTGGTTGGTGAGCAAGCATTTATGCTAGCAACGTGCTCGTATTGCGGGCAAGTATGTCGCCCGCAGTACGTATAAACTTTATTATTGTGTGTCATTATTATATTCCTTGCATTGCCTGTGTGGTCTGACAGCTAGCTAGCTAGCTAGCCAGATCATTAAATACCAGGATTCCTTAAAAATGTTACACACTGGACCTTTAATTTTACAAACCAAGGCATGACGTTCTAACTATGAAACTGACTTACTTGTCATCCTTCTCGTAGACGTTGAGTCCCAGCGCGTCGACTCCCAGGCACAGGTCCGACCCCTTCTTGTTCTTGATGTCAGAGTAGTCGACCCCGTACATCTCCAAGTCCTGGGCGATCTTCAGGTACTCCAGCATGGCGTCCTCCCTGCGGCGGAGGACGGGGACGGTTCGCCCGGTCAGCGGAACGTTCGAGACGGCATCGACCGAACGGATCGCAGACGCGACTGCCAAACTCACTTTAGCGTTCCGCTGTGCTCCTCGTGCCACACCTGGATCCTCTCCTCCCACTGCTCCCTGGATAGCTTGTGCTGCTCGCAGACCCTACGGAGTAGGAAGCGAGGAGAAAAAGTATCACCGTCGCTGTTTCAACGCGGCTGCAGTATTACCGGAGTTGGGAAGCAACACAGTACAAATACTTCCTCGCTGTGCTTCAGTAGATTTTTCGTGACCCTGTGCTTTACTTGAGTATTTCTTTTTCTGACGACTTTTTACTTTTCCTTCTACATTTGGACACAAAAAACAGTAGTTTCTACTTCTTACTTTGGGAAAACATGCTGGTGACTTTTGTGTTTAAAAGTCTTTTTCAAGACACAAACTCTGTTCAAAGTAATTTGCTTATTTTTTTCAGTTGTTGCTTGAAATGGAGCTTTTGGAACTATGCCGTTGTGCATTTCAATATAAATGTACATTATATTTGTGACGACTGCAATTTAGCCACGTAGCTTTTCCGCTGCTCTTTTCTGTGAATGGCCCAAACTCTGCTTCACGATGGCTAAGGTAATCGGCTGACCTCGGTGTCGCAAACGCGCGGGGGGGGGTGCTCAGCGCGTCCAGACAGAGTGACGGCTCACCTCTGGGGCAACAGCCGCTCGGACAGCAGGTACCCCCTCTTGTGCACGTCTTTGTTGTAGTCCCCGAACTTGGCGTGGACGGCGTACGAGGCGAGCAGCACGGCCGTCTCGGGCGGACAGTACACCTCGTCGCCCAGGACGCACTCCTTCATCTGCAGGAAGAAGAGCTTCTGGGTGACGTCCTGGATCAGCTCCTCCGACACGTCCTCCGGATAGAACTTGGCCCGGAACTTGAACTGCAGCGGGTTCTCTTTCTTCAGGTCCTGCGACAAAACCTGGGGGAGGAAACAGATAAGGGCAGGAAATAGCTAGCTGGCTAGACTAGCGGCACGTTCTGATTTAATTATTTGGAAGGAACGTCGAGTTCCTGCACGTGTGTAAATGATACGTGTGTTTAGAAAGATTAAGAAGGAGGAGAAACAACAACTATAAGTGGGAAGCTGAACTCCAGCTACCAATAAACAAAAATGATGGACGTATCTTACATTTCCTCCCTTTGAAGAGTGGTGTGAACTCGACAAATTGAGAACTTTTGTGGGACAAAAATCCGCCACTAACTTTGTGCCATTGCATATTTTGCGCATTACGCATCTCTCTCCGACTGGAAAACAGAAAGTGCGATGCACGGCAGAGAGGCGAGATCGGTCTACTGCCGTGTAGCCGAGGCCTGTCTGACCTTTCCACCCTGACCCACTTTATCATGTTTAGAATCAATTCAAGTCGGAAGAAAACCCAACTGCTCGACTCCAAACCGCAATCACCGCAGACACTGTGAAACGTGGAAACGGACGGACGAGTCCGTGATGGTTTTTGTGTGCTATTTTTTTTTTTTTTTTTTTCACTTCGCGCAGTGAATTTCGTTCCGTGAAGTCGCGGCCTCCAGGTCCAACAAAAGCCGACTCGTGTTACTCATGTTACGTCACTCGAGGCCGGTTGTCCAACTGACACGGCACGCTCGCTAGCTGTTTCACAAGGAAGTCTGTGTGTTTGTTTTGTTTGCTTTTACCGACGTTATGCAAACAAATCTCACTCCGATGGCGAAGGTCTACGTGGGGGGGGGGGCCATCTGCGGTGTATCTCCATCCCAGCGCAAACACCTCCGACGTGGTTTCAACTTTCGCTTGCGCGGCGACGTCCCTCCCCACCCCCCACCCCACCCCCCGACGCCTGCAAACCGTTTCACAATGGGGTTCCTTCACAAATCAAGAGCGCAAATCCCTCTCAGAGAGGGATTTACTTCATAAACTGGCAGCGAGCGAGAGAACGTGGTCAGGTCGCGGCCAACTCCCCCCCCCCCCAGTGCTCTGCGGTCTCGGTCGAACCGCCACATGGGAGCTGAGCTACAAACAAACAAAAAACAAAACAAAAAAAAATAGCGGATCAGCGATCAGTTTATCGAGGTTCCTCCACAGACGCGTAGTACGGTGATCGGAGAAGACGTGGGAGTCCCAGCGAGAGTTGGGGGGGGGGGGGGGCGGGAGGGGGGAGGGGGGCACCTCGGTGAAGTCGCCCGGGGTATAATGTGTAACTTCCACGCGGTGATATTAATACGGTGGCTACTGATTGACGGCGAGAGCAAACAGTGAGTTGTGATGGTATCATCCGGCCGGGGGAAGGCATTCTTCCTGCGCTGCTCGCTGGAATATGACTCCGGGCGTGGGGGGTGGGGGGAACCAGGTGAGCGGCGGAGCACATTCTCCGTGCAGCACAATGAAGTAAGCGTGAAGGTATGCAGGTGGCCGAGCACAAAGGAATCACGGCGGAATTTCACTGGACTGAAAGGGAAATATTGACGCCGGTACCTCCGATGGCAAACAATGGGACCGGGCCCCGGGCCCGGGTTAATCGTTGACGGTGTTTGCGACGGGAACGATTCGTGGCCCGACGGCGGATCCGAGGCCGCGGCCGTTTTCGGCAGGACATCCGTCCCGGAGGAACGTACCTTCTTTTCCAGCTTCAGCCACGAGAAGTAACCTTTGCGGTCCGTGAACTGGAGTCCGAAGTACCAGATCTCGCGCAGGCCGATGGTTTTAACCACCTGCAAAGACAAAAGGAGTCAGTCGGCTGTCGGAACACAGTATGTGGCTGTGACAATGACAACATATATATAAAGTATATATATGCATGTATACATATACATACATATGATTATATATATACATACATATACACATATGATCATTTATATACATATATACACATACATACCTGTATACATACATATATATATATATATATATATATATAAAGTATATATACATATACATACATATGATTATATTTCTACAATTACATACATACATACATGTATATATACAAACATATATACCTATATATACACATGTACATATATATATATACATACATACATATATACACACACTCATATATATACATACATATATACACATATACATATATTTAAACATACATATATCCATACATAAACACATATACACATACATATACATCCAACACCTGCAATACTGAAACATCCTTGAATCTAGCGGTGAGTTTACTGAGAGATGATGATGATGATGATGACGATGATGATGATGGTTACAGTATATTAATCTGATCTTTTAAAAACATTTTTTGCTAACATAGACACACAGGATGAGAATATTGTCACCGTCACAAAGAGTGCCGACTGTTCCGTCACTCCGTCACCTTGAAACGCGCTCCCATCAGTAGAAACCAAGAGGCGGTCCACACTGGCCCGCCCCCGGCGACACTCGCATCGCCAAACAACCTGGCGCGCGTCGAACCATTGGGAAGGCGATCAAAGAAACTGAGCGAATGCCCTGGCGAGCGCGGCAGCCAGGAACCCGCGATAAAGAGCAAAGAGCTGCGGCGGCTGCAAGGCACCGCTCGAAGCGGCTTTGCTGGTTCCCTCCAGCGGCGCAAATTCCTGAAGGCGCCAACATTCTGGTTTAAGCAGCAGTCGGAGGGGAACTGAGCCGAGAGATTGTTCGCTTCAGAGTCACTCGAAAGAATTTGTCGCGCAGCGACATCAATAAAGTGACCCACATATTAGAAAATCAATGAGGTGACAGTTTAACTAAAATGGCTCATTTATGGGGTCCCCCCCGCCCCCCCACTTGAGGAGCGGCCATGAAACGGCCTCTGAGGAGCTTTCCGGTCGCTGGCCGGGACCATAACAAGTGAACCTGCAGGAGGATACAAGACACAGGTAATGGACTAATCTGTCGAGTACAGATTGTATTGCACATCCTCAAGCCTGTCTAAGTGCAGACTTGGCCACAGGACAGGAAACAAAGCAGCCGGGAACGCCTCGGTCCCCGATCATGGTTGCTTAAGTTCTCGCATTGAAACGGCATGCAGCAACTCAAACTTTTCCACACAAAAAAGAAATATAAATATGTATAAAGGGAGACGATGGTGATTTTGTTCCTCCTGAAAGTTGCTCCTAAGAATCAGAGCCTAATGGGCTCATCTTAGATACAGTACACAAGAAGCGATGGGGGGCTACATTTAAGCAAAGTGGTCCTATTGTTGAAGCAGCGAGGAGGCGGGGCCTGCTGCACCGCCACCAGCATCCTGTCTGAGGCTCCGGTTATTAACTGAACGTAACGGTATCTTATTTTTTTAACAGCCGACGTTTGAGAGAGGCTGAAGTGAAACTCCGGTTGCAAGATCTGGAATGACCGCTTGTACGGCGAGAGGAGCCGCAGTTTTCCAATGGCTTTGGAGGAGGGGGTGGGGGGGGGGAAGGAAAACTCTAAGTGACCAAAGGATATGCAAGACTTTCAGAGCTGGGGGAAAACATTTTCCAAGTGCACCATAAAGGACTGTGTGTTTTTTTTTGGTGTGTTGTGTGTGTGAGCTCAGCCCTCCGAGGGGGGAAAAAAAAAAAAAAAAACCTCTTGAGCTGGACGGAGACTTTCATGAAAGCATTACTGCAAAATTCCACACCGAGTTACCAGGTGAGGTTGCTAAGTCGCCCCGTGTGAAGTTCTGAATCAACCGCCCCCCCCCCCCCCCCCATACTCCCCAGCCAAGCCGATTCCCGGCGATAAGCTCCGGTGCCAAGGTTAAAATTAAATCTGAACTCCACCTCTTTTCCGACTGATGACACAGGAGCGCGGGGCAGGATGAACTCAGGGAGTGAAAATAAAATAAGTTTCGGTTTGGGAAACTCTTTCAGGGAGGACAGCGTTGGAGGCGCTGGGAAGGGAGGCCTGAAATGAGAGAGCACTAAAGCCTGCGTCTCACCTGTAATGAAACCTGCAGGCAACAATCGGCCCTTTCATGGTGGTTCTGCTTTGAGCAGGGGCAGACAGGGGGGCTGCAGATACCTGAAAACTTTTCTCAGGGGGGCTAAAAAAAAAAAAAGGATCTGCAGCCTCAGGGAGTCAGCTGCGTTTATACACACACACACATATATATATGCATATATACATATGTATTTATGTATGTATATATGTATATATATATATATATATATATATATATATATATATATATATATATATACATATATATATACACATATATACACACACATATGTACATACATATGTATACATACTGTATATATACATATATATATATATATATATACACATATATATACACATATACATATATACATATACATATATATATACACATATACATATATATACATATACATATATATACACACATATACATATACATATATATATACATATACATATACATATATATATACATATACATATACATATACACATATATACATATACATATATATATATATATATACATATACATATATATATATATATACATATACATATACACATATATACATATATATATATATATATATATATATATACATATACACACATATATATATACATATATATGTATGTATATAAAATCCCTTAAAACGAGGAAACCCACCAGTTGAGAAACGCTGCTTTATAACATGCTGAGTATATCCTGAACACCTGCGGCTGAAGGAAACTAAAAAAAATAAGACAGGTTCATTAGAAGCGGATTTAATCAGAACGTAGGGAACACAGGCTTGTTTTTCTCTTTGTGACAAAGAGGCGAGTTGATTTATCAGGGCAGCCTTGACTTGCACAAAGTTGGCAATGGTGTTAATCTCAGATCTTTAAAAAAAAACTTGAATGCTCTGCAATGCCTTGGAATGATCCCTGCGACTGCGCCTTTCACGTGAAGGCTGGGCTTGTGAGTGGAATACTTCTACCATTCGCTACCCTCGCCTCAAGTTACCGACACTTGGATTCGGTACAAGACGCTGTCGGGCGGCATCAGCGTTTCTGGTTCCGTCAGCCAGCGTCGAACCGGTTCTCCAGACCGGAGGCGAGGGCGCAGAAACCTCGAGAGCTGGATGTTCGGGGCATCTCGAGGACCCGCAGAACATACCGGTGCATCGATCTACCGCAAACCGCGACTTAATTATTGCGCGTGAAGTCGCGGCACGGGGGAGCAGCGCGCGAGTCAGTGAAACTGTGGCAGGGTGTGTTGGGGAGTGGCTGCCGCCGGCGCACAGAAAGGAGTTTTAAGCAGGCGGCGAGGGACGGGGACGCGGGCTGTGATCAGCGCTGACCATGCCGTTCGTTCCTCAAGCCCCTTTGAGAGACCACTTAGCAGGTCCAGGATGCAGAATTCTGCTTGTTTTATCCTTTTTATTTTGGGAGAAGCTTCACATACTGCCCATAGATACATTAATAAAAGTGTAATAAAGGTATTTTGGTTTTCCTATACATAGAACGGTTGTCGTATATATAAGAATATACATAGATCAGGGGTCTTACACCTAGTTTGCTGCCCGTCTGACAGTGGCCCTGAATATGAAATGCGTTAGCAGACAGGCTACCTTAAGTACCGGGCTTCCTTAAAAAGTTTTACACACAACTGCAACACTCACTCAATACTCTTGAGTTGCTGGTCGGGTGCTTAAACTGTAAGATACACTTTAAAAAAAAAAAAAAGAGTCTTGGAGTGTCTCTGACACTATGAGAGGAAGGGCCATTATCTAAGTCCTGTCTCTTTAACACAAGTGCGTGTAGCTACACGGTCATTAACCTGTAATAACTGGTTAATAGAAAAGTTTTATTATTTCCTGCGAGAACATAACTGAATGAATTTGACGAAGACCTCTCTGTCTTTTTTTTTTTTTTTTTTTTTTTTTAGAGCTGCTGTCATGCTAATATAACTGCCAATAAATCTGTTTTGCGAGCAACTGATCTGGTGCCTCAAGCCCCGTAGGGCTGGTCCCACGAGGCGCAGCCGGCTACACTTGCAATTGAAAAACGGGTTATACAGGAAGCCGCTAAAACAATGCCTCCCCTCCCACGGAGCTGTCAGCGAGGCTCAGGGCGGCTCAGGGCGGCTCAGGGCGCTAATGATACGCCATCTACGTGCGGATTCTCGGCAGCGGAGAGTCACAATAATGTTTTGCGACAAGCACTCATTTCAAAGAACGAGCCCGCGAACACGCTGACCACACAGTGGCGGCCAATGAAGGGGGCAAGAAGGGTCGAGGACACAAAAAAAAAATCTCTCAATACAAAAAGGCCACCGGTGGTGGTTATTACATAACCGCGTCAACGACCAGACAATGCTTCGGCGTTCAATACAAGTCTGACGAAAGAGCTGCGAACAACCGCGTCGAATAAACGTTGCACTCTTCTTTTTAAGGCGGGACCAAATGTTGTACTTTGCTCAAAAATCACGTTTGTTCCACGGGCAAATAACTGCTGTGGTGAAAACACAGATTAAAGTGAGACGGGAAACGCGACGATGAGCAGTTACTCCGCTGGGCTCGGCGTAAAGACTGTTTATTGAGCTACTGATCCCGACCGCAGTCGCTGAACTGAGATTATGCAAACAGCTTGTCGCCTTGTTCGTCACAAGACCAGGGTTTTGCTTCTTTTTTTTTTTTTGTTTGGCGTCAAACCCCGCAAACGATCCAGTCTGATCCATCTGATCCATCAGTCCGGTGTGCATCTACATCAAAACCTCGATCCCTACGAGGCGATTTCGCCGGCTTATTTATAGTTTGCGGCAGCAGTGGATGCGGAACTGGTGTGCGTGTTTGTACCTGGTCAAACAGCTGCTTGCCTGTGGTGCTGGACTGGATGGCAAACTCCAGCTCGGCGTCCACGGTGGTGACGCGAACACTGACCTGCGCAAGAAGAAGAAGAAGAAAAAAAAAGAAAGAAAACAGGAGTTCAAAAGCTGACCCCACGGCAACAGAGAGGTTCTCATGCACAAGGGCCAATATGTAGTAAAGCATGAACAGTGGCGTGTGTGTGTGTGTGTGTGTGGGAAGGGGGTTTTATTTGCAGAGTAAACACATGGGGCTCTGTGTTTATCTCTGCTTTCTCAGAGCCCAGAGAGGCTGATTGAAGAGTACGCTGCTGCAAACCTCATGTTTTCGTGGAAGAACCTTTACTGGCTGTTATAATGGGTTTTTTTTTTTTTTTTTCTCCGAGTAATATATAAGTATTATATAGTAAATATGAGCACCGCTTCTACCGTACACTCATTCTAAAAAGCTTCATCGCCACTTTCCCAGACTGAGACGAGGACTGAAACAAGGCAGCAACTTTCAGTCCCTCGCTCTTATTTGCGCTAAAACTCTCAGTTCTCAGGTTAATGATTGATCGTAACGGCCAGAGTTTGCAAAAAAAAGAGGTGGTTCATTAAACTAAAGGCTTTTTTTCCCTCTACAAGGACTTTATGTGTCCAAGCGAGAGACCCACCCGTGCGATTAATCGGTTAATCACAAGACCCACCCCTGCGATCAATCGGTTAATCACAAGTTGTGACCAACAATACGGCCCAAGAGTTGCACATAACAATGAGAAGTGACGTCGATCCCAGTTGCAGGTAGGACAGACACAATATGGCGTTTTGTAGCTTTTTTGGCCAGCCATCAGCAAACATGGTTTAAATTTCGCACAAAGGCCGACAAGCAGCGCGCAAATGTTTTTCAATGACCACTTTGTGGCGACGCGCACTGGGACTCGCCTCTCTGTGGGTATAGCGCCGAGCCGCTGGTATTTGCGGGGGTTATGAAAAGACAAGGGCGCAGGCCGATCTTGTGAATGTGAGGGCAGTCCGCTCACAGGGCCCTCCAGTGACATCTTTCATCTCGGGGGCCCGTTGGGATCTTTTTGCCGAGGCTCAGCGGCGGCGGCGGCAGCGGCTAAATGCAATGACGCCCACTGGAAGGAAGGGATGTCTGGGCCACACCGGCGACTATCTGGTGACTCAGGGCTCCGCTGATTGCTATGAAAGCTGCGCAGGCCGAGGCGGCAAGCCGGCCGGCCTAAATCCCAAGAGACGGCCAAATCCAATCACAGCATTGGATGATAAGCACCTCATGGCAGCGCAGTCCAGGGTATTGTAAGAGCACGGTAGTCTAGACAGCGGATATTCAAGGGTATTCTTTTTTATATACGCGTCTGGTCCAGGTTGAAGAAGAAGATGATTACACCTGACTCACACGGTTACACAAACTTCCCACATTAGGGAAGGTCACCTTTTATCCGTCATCAGGGCCAGTTAGGCCTTCTCTGCTAGCCTAGAGGCAATCAGAAAATGATCTTTTTTTTGTTAATATACAAATAAAATTCTTTGTCTGTTCTGTTCGTGTCATGTCATATCACCTTGGTTGCGCTGCTTCCGGTGTTGTATGTTACGGGGGAGTTTTTAACGGGAGATTTCAGCTAGCGCCGTGTCCTCAGGTTCTACGAAATCTTCGCGAGACCTTCGGATTGTTCGCTGTAGGTGAACGGACCACCGTCAGTTGCGACAGCCAATCAGATCTCACGTCTGCAACACCAAAAAAGGTATTTCACTGAACTCGACACGTAATGTCCTGTGATTGGATAAGCACTGAGAGCCTGAGAGACTTAATTAATCCCGGAGATCCGCTAGCTGGCAAGACAAACCCACGACGGCTGAAGGAGGCTTACTGAAAAACAAACGTAAACAATTTGTTTGCTTCTTTCGTTATCGTCTCGTTGGCGTCTTATATAAAAGCAGCGACAATGTGCAGTTTATTGGACAAACTTGTTAAAGCTAACATATCGTACTTTTGGTGGACTTGTTAAAACTTTCTAGACTAATCTCTTAAAATTGCCATTTTGACAGTATCCATGATCTTAGTTTCCTACTCTAAAGTGTCAATGCAAGCTTATTCATTTTAAATGCTCTGAAGTGTTGCTCAGCTGGCCTATATTAAGGTGATGTAACGCGTAAGTGTGATCCTGTATGGATTCTCGAGCTGTGCTGTATTGGTGGTAAGAGGTGTATTCAGTTAGCTAGGACCAAGTATGACGTCTCTGAAGGCCGAAATGACCAACAAGTAGAGGTTACTGTGCATTCATATCCATAACAGGTTTTGTAGGTTTGTAAATGCAAGCAATCATCAAACTGGTACCGGCTTTAGGTCACATAGCAAAGGAAGGAGGCAGGGGAAGCCTCCATTTAGTTTGCACAGCCAAACAAAGATCCTCTTTCAGCTGCAGTCCCTCATCATCGTCTAGATTCCGCCAACGGCAGTTTCTCCCCCCCGAAAAAACCACATACACATAAAACTGCAGAAGAAGGGACCGGACCCTGCTCTTATGTGTCTGTGTATTAGGAGTTCCCTCAAGCACAAAAAAAAAAAAAAAGACCCTGTGTGATTTTGTGGTAACAGCTGAGATGTCCAGGATGCCTCTGCCAACGTCCCACGTCTTTATTTACCGAGGTTGCGAGGAGAGGACGTAGAGAAACACGCCCTCGCAAGTGAGGGAGAGCGGAATATATGAACACGTGGAGCAGACGGGCTGTCGGAAACCACTGACTGAGTGATATCTGATCTCAAAATAGGCCCTCCAACGGTAACTCACAATAAACTGAGGCCATTCAGAGCGGTAAAGAAAACATGACACATATGCTAAAAATACACCGGGCAAAGACCCGCCGCTTCACAATGAGCAATTTCAGCCAGGGAAAAGTAAGGACATTCATATTACCCACATAAAGCCCTCCTTAGCAAATTCATCGTAGTAGGAAAAAAAAAGCAAAAAGTGGGCTTTGCCTTCACAAACTTGCAAAAATGCATTCATGATTTCACTTTTCCGGTGAAGATGCAACAACCTTGGTAACCAAGATACAAAAAGAGAAACAAAACACTCTATGGTAACCCTGGCAATGCAAAGGCAAGGTAGACCACAGTTTGTAGGACTCTTCTCATATTGCTCCATACAAGTGTAATGCAAAGGGGTTGCTTTGATCGCCTTCATATTTTATTCCAAATGCTTTTTGCAAAGATTTACACCACTCAAATGTAACCACAGCCAATGAGACAAAACGTCTGAGGTAGCAGCGGGTGGCACAATTCCATCAAAAAGTAAAGACCCGCCCATTTACACGCTAAATATTGCTAACCAGCATGCTGTAATTAGCATGAAAACCTTATTAATACTTACACGGCCTGTTTCCAGCTACTTCTCGCTAAACATAAAGAGTTCGGAGTTGTAAGGGCTCCATCAACTCTGGTGAAACTGTATCCATTCAGAGTAGACATCACGTTGGCCTCTCTCACCTTTTAAGATCGTGGAGCCAGATTGTGAGTTAATAAAAAAAAATCTGTGGAAAAATTTATCTTAGTGACTCAATCTATTACTTAAGAATGCCAAATATTTCCCGGTTCCAGCCCTTAAGGTACAAGGGCGCACCGCCCTTACCCGCCCCATAAATCAAGAATGGGATATCCTTCGTCCAGGCTTCTCAACAGTGAGCTTAAGGAGGCTGCTCGGGGTGAAGTTAAATAAATGAGGTGGCCGTCACCTCAGCAGTTAAACTGTGAATGGGAGACACGGCATTCTTCAGTGGAGACCATTCAATATTTAACCCTCCACATAGTTGTCACGCGTCTTAACGAGAGTCTTTTGCAATAGAAGTCACAATGGGAATTCCGCTCAAGTGGTCGGAGAGTCATATAGCCATAAAAAAGCAGTCCAAAAGCAGCGGCGCACAACCACGAGGACCCCTGTCATTCAAGGGACTGAGAGAATGATATTTGCTAACTTCTGCTAGAATTTGCGTGTCTGAGCGCAGTGTTTTCCCACAGTTTTTTTTTTGTATAGGTGTACCGGTCCGGTAGAGATCAGCTGGTCTTTTGAGTAAACGGTGGCAATAGCGCGGTTCCCGCAAAGTGCGTCACGACCCTTCGTGGCGGAGCGAAACGTCCGACGAGCGGCTCTCGGCAAACACGGCCGAATAAATGTTAAAGGCCTTGTCGGGCAACACGGCGGCGATGGGGATTAGAGGCTGGGAACCAGAGGCTGACTTATTCATGGCTGCTTCTGTGTGAGCGACTTCTCCACAACCTGAAGCGAGGCCATCCATCCAGATACTCTTTGAAACTCTTTGGGGTCCGATTATTTTCAGACTTATGGCCATCAAAGATGGTCCATATTAACTCCCTACTGGTTGGGAGCATGTATTCGTTAAATATTCCTTTTCTGATTGGAAACGTCATCAAAGACCAAGAGTTTGGGTGCAGGATTCGCCATGATGGACGGCAACAAGAGGTAACAAGGAAACGTTGATCCACTCAAGTAGGCTCACTTCAGCATGTATCTATGATTTCTGCTTGTATAACTGGAGTAGTGCTAGCACACAGACACACACACACCCCGTCTCTTATTTCACCTATTGCAGGTTGAAAATAATGGGTTCTTGCTGATGTGGCAACAAATAGCATTTTCAATGTATTTATTTTTAGAAATTAAAAAAAAAAAAAAAAAAAACTATTCATGTATTAGTGGGCATTTGTCACAATGTAAAGATTCAGGAACAATTCAGAGGCTGTAAATCAGGTGTAATGGGTGTTCCATGCATGACTGGGTAATTACTTATTTCAAAGAGCAAACACTCATAAAAGAACAGGGCATGAAAGGAATACACCCATCTATGTTGATCATTGCCCCGCCTCACGCAGCTCATGTCATGATACTCGTGGAGAAACGGGATTCTGGGAGAGCCACGGATGACTATAGTTTACTTTCAGACAATGCGAAACATGAGTCACAGTGGCATTGGTACAGCTCGTTCTCAAATCTGGTCCAAAGCGCTGCCACTGGCCAACTAGCAGCATTTCAGCTGCAAAAAAAACCAACAAAAAAACGATTCTATCATCCACAATACCGCTAAGTATCGGCAGACATTAATTTCAGTTGCTTTAGAATTAATTTTCAGTGACTTCTCACCTGAACTCCTTTGGATAGTTTGAAAAAAAAGTGAAGTGAAGTTTTTGTTTTTTGTAGGTATTGCTGCCTAAATAAGTAATTCTTACTTATTTCAATGTTTATTGAACAGGGGTGATACAGACAACATTGCCACCAGAAAGGGAAAAGTTGATGCATATAAGACGTCTAGTTTCAGCTAATTTGCCTTCTTTGCCCCTGGTCAGGCTTTTAGAATACAACGAGATATACTGAAAAACCAATTCAAAATGAAATGATACTAATGCAGTGAATAATACAAAAAAAAACAAAAAAAAACGTTAGAGTTGTCAATTGCAGATGAAATTGTGAGTTAAATTTCGATGCCGTTATGTTGACAATGACTTAATGGGAAATGAATGTTCACATTTCTGCTGCTGCTTGAGCCAATGTTTAACTTTCACACTAAACCTCTTTAGTTCTGTTTGGCATTTCATTTCCAATGGCAAGGAATCCCATAGGTGTGTACTTTGCACTGAGGGGGACGATTGGCCAAATGTTGTCCTGCGTCTTGGAATTTGACAGTTCTGCTTGGTCTCCTTGTCATTGTCCTAGAGTTGTCGGTCTTGTTCAAGATCTGTGACATCACTTGTGAGGCCAGTCCATTGAAACACTCAAAAACAACTTCCAGGAAGGAGAACTTTGTTGGGTTTTTTTTTTCAAATAATTTTGCAGTGGTGCCATTTTTGTAGTTTCTGGTCTAAAAACTTTCAAAGCTTCCATCTTCTTAACTAACTTTCCACTACTCCACAGAGTCACCACAATACCTTTAGTCTCCTACATCTATTATACAGCATTTCAGCCATTGTCACTTTTGGAAAAGGCGAAATCTACCCACTTTAACAAGAAATCAAAGCATAATTCGTTACTCGCATGTTGACGCACATTTTTCCAAGAGTAAGAAGGGCAACTTTCATGCACGGAAAAGAGGAATCACCCAGATTTTTCGGTATAAAAAGCGGCGGTGCTGTTAAGTGGGCAGCATAATGCCACCTTCAGACTGCAATGACATCATTTCCACCGGGTTGCTCGTGACAACCACTAGGCCACCCTAAACAAGACGGCAAGACACTTTTACGACACTGAACGGGGCTTCAGTCATTGTCTTCAAATGCTGCTCCAGTCCCTGTCATCATCCGATTAGTAGTGTTTTTTGTCTGTGGCAATACAAAGGGCGACAGATTGCCTTCGTCATATCCCAATGTCTCACAATTCTCCATGACAATTCTCTTAATACTGTGCAACAGTCATAGGCAGTTAAGTGAGAAATTTCCACCGTCAAGCTGGTGGGAGGACTGTGTGTCATGTGTGAAGGTGCAGTATGTAACAGCTGGGGTGGAGCAAATTAGTGAAGACCAATTAAAAGGGGAAAAAGATGTTTTAAATATTTTTGCTTAATTAGATAATTGAATTACAGACCTTTGGTTCGTTGTGTGTGTTAGCCAGACTGAAAGGACAAGGAGAGCCCGCTATTGTGCGTAGGGGCAATCTTCACATTTTAGCCTTGGAAATTGCTTTAATAGGCAAAATGAGGAGCCTGTATTCATGACATTTTAGATCCATGAGTTTAATGCAAGCGTACAAACCCACAGCTGTTGTTTTTTTAATATCTTGTGACCAACCCCATTGCGACATATGACCTAATTTCCCCTATCTAAAGTGTTAAAATTTGCAAAATCCTGGGTTATCTTTGCAATAAAGCCGATGGTGGCGAGTGAGACATATAGGACGGCCCCTGGAAATGAGAAGAGCATCCGATTTGTGCAAACACAGACCACCCTATCCTCATATTTTGATCCTCGACAGAGTGGAAAGATGTTATCAATTTGTATCAGTCAAATTGACGTCGCTAAATTGGAAAGCGTCCCTTTATCCGCAGGCATTCCATTCAGAATGGGGTCTATTTGCTTTCATGTGGATACTAAGGGGGGTTCTGAAATGTTGAGCCATATTTTGTATATTTTTAAATTAAAATCTTAGGTCTTCTTCAAAGAGGGCAACACATAATTCTGAAATTAAATTAGCTGTTTTGGCAGCATTGATCCAGAATTATTTACTTTGACATCACCAAATTTACCCCCCCCCCCCCCCAAAAAAAAAAAAAAATCAACAAAACTGGATTTTTCTAGAATGTTTTTCAAAGCACAAATTTGGAGAATGTATTCGCCCACTCTGGCTACCTGTCACTTTTTCTTTCTTTTTTTTTTTTTTTTTTTTAAATCTATTTACTTTTATCTTATTTTAACAACTCGACGACTTTAATACAACACTGACTGAAAACATGATTAACATAATCCAAACTGCTGCTTACCGGTTTTGGCATTTTCGCCCTGTCCCGAGCTTGTTGCGATCAGCCGCTGAATTAAAACAAAAACGTGTCTCTTCCCCAAAAGTGACGTGGCTCCGTGCGACTGTACTTCTCTGTGCGCCTTCCTGGGAAGCGAGAAAGAGGAGAAACGAGTTTCAGTCACTTGGTCGTTACTTAAACCCGGCGGAGGGCAGCTCGGAGCACCTTCACGAGCCTGCAAATTGGGCGTGTTGAGCGCGGACCACGAAGGAAGTGACGTAGCTGGTGCTTCAAAGCAAGATGCGATGCGAATTGAGAATTTCTACCATCTGTTGATCATGAAAGAAACCTCTTGACGTGAACAACAGTATTTCTGTGTCATGATCAAAGGGTGGTGATAATAACGATATTAATAATTTTTATCGAGCACCTAGATCTACAACACAACTCAATTAAAAACACCACTGCACAAAAGAATAAGAAAATTAATATTAAGTATTACTCTTATTTCCAATGAAGACCATAGTGGTGACGATGAGAGAAGGTGACAGAATAAACATTTTCAATGCTTGTGTTGATATTCTATTCATAATTTGATTTAAGAAACCTCTGAAAATACAACTGACAATTGACTTCTGAAAAAAAAAATACAAATTTATATATATATATCTTTTGTTTGTTCGGTAGCTAATGTAAAGAATAGTTTAACAGACTTAAGTGATAAACAGTGAAACACTTGTGTATCTCCACTTGTCTCTTTTTCTTAGCGACTTTTTTTTTCTTTACACGCTGGAAGAGTTTTATTTTGAAAATCAAAACAGGACGTTTTGCCTATTCTACCTCGATTCTGCTAAACTACAAACACAGGTTGAGCACGGTACTCGGCATGCCTCACCCACAAGCCAAATGTTTAAAGTTTAAATCTCCACCCCTGCTGTGTGGCAGCCCTTTATTTCGATGCTAGCAAACTGATTGAAAACACCTGATTAACGTGCAACGACTGCGGCCATTTTACACAGCTTCTGTCGTAATAACTAAAAGTTGCGTCAAAGAAGCGTATGAAAAACAAAACAAAACAAAACAAACGTGTCATTACAACATAGACAGCAAAGAATATTCAGTCACACAAACGTATGCGGATGACGGGGGCGTTAGACGCGTGTAACAAAGAGATGGATTAAGAAAAGCCGGCGGACGGACCTGAGTTGCACACCCACTGCATCAAGGAAACGACCTAACCTTACGTAGCCGACGTAACAAATCCCAGTACTTTATTTAAGGTGAAATGACTGAACCGCAAACTGTCGACTGTGCTGTTGTGCTGTATGGACCGAGTGTTGCGGTGCTCGGCCGCCGCATCGTCCTCACTGTAATTCCGCAGACACCCGTTGACTCGCTCCGCTGCACTGCGCAGAGCCGCAACATGGCGCTCGTAAATCCCCGCAGAGTCGAGTTTGTGCGCGCGCCGGTAGGATGCAGGTGAACGAAACTGCCTCAAGTCAAGTACCGTGAACGCGTCGGGAAGAAGGGGGCGGGGGTGTGGTGGGTCTGAGATTTTTCAAATGACAGTCAGGAAAATCCCGTCTAGGCTGTTTTGACAACGGGGAGCTTCGTGTCAAAGCCACTAAGGCGAGGTAGACCACACTGATACTATGAGCAATTAACCAAACAGTCTACCGTTTACCCCCCCCCCCCCCCCCCCCCCGCTTTTTTTTAAAAAAATAAAGTTTTGCATTGTGTTCTATTAAAGCCTAACGTTTTGCTCTGTTCACTCTTAGTAGCCGATGTTTACTGTCATGCTTTAATATTCTACCACGCTACATGTTCATTGTACTCTGTTTTCTTGCTTTATTCTGCAGTTTTATCGTTCGAATTGTAAAATATAAAAGGTCTGTGTTTATTTGTAAAGTTAATGGCGATAGATGCAAGCTTACTTCAGCACGGACCATAACTATGTAGCTGCTAAATCGAATTAGTTTCTGTTATCAAAACTTGGAATTCCCGATTCCATCGCACCGTTCGGACGGCAGCACGCGCATCGTCGTCATGCGCCGTGTAAACCAAACACAGAACACGCGCAGGAGGGGTCACGGAGGGAGGAGGGGTCACGGAAGCAGCCGACCAATGAGATGACGGGGTTAAAATAGAGCCGTATATATCGAAGGTTAGACCTAATTGTGGCACAATTTGAAAAGGAAGCGTACTCCGACATTTGCGAGTACAACTTCGGTGTACGCCGGATTCGTCTGGTCACGTGGCCTGTGCTCTGGTTTTAAAAAAAACAAAACAAAGAACACCTGTTTAATAGTCAGTCAAAAGTGAAACATGCTGGTGTTTCGACACTTAGCAACGGTAAATTCAGGTTTCAGATCACAACCAAGCAGAAGACAAGGGGGAAGCAAAACTTCCTCATTTTAAGCTATTACAGTCACCAATGACATAACAACCACAAACCAGCAGTCAGTTTTACATAATTTAATCACAACTTCCATCACAGTTGTTTACATACTAGGGTGGGTACAAGAATTTGCGGCTATTGACTGTATTGTGACATCTAGCTTTGGCAAACAGGGCAGAATGTGATGGGTGAATAAAAGCAGGGTTCTTATAATAGTAACGAGAACAAAAAGTACGCCTTCAAACAACAACAATTGTTGTTTTTTAATGAGTTCACTCCTCGAAGAATATTTTTATTAAAAAAGAAAAAAAAAAAAAAAAGAGGACACTGCAGACAAACATTCCAAACTTCCTGTCTAGCGGTCAGACAGATTTGACTCCATCTCTTCTTCCAGCTCCACTCTCATCTGTGCGATGTCATGGATGACATCTGAAAGAGGGGACAGCGGGTCAGTAGCAGCACAGTGCAGTAAACGTGTAATGTTGAAATGCAACCACTAGATGGAGCTCTTAACAATATAAAGAGCAGGGCACAACCTTCGGCGGGAGACGCGAAGTTTTTTTTCGTCTTTTACTTTATATCCATAAGAACAAACAAAAAGTTGGCAACAATATAAAACACCGGTGCCTATTTGTGTTGCTGAACAGGTGATGGAAGTCAATTTTAAATGTCAATGTGTGTGTGTCAACAATGTCCTACACTTATATGAACAAATCTCACTAATGGTTGTATTCTGCAGGGACCCAACTGATTAAAACCCTTTTAAAAATGTAAATGTAACCCCCCCCTCTCCCACTCGTGTAGTAGCACTGTTTTGAGCACCTTTCCGTACCCAAAAGCATTTAACAAAGCCTCTCATTCACCCACTCTCTAACACACACAGACATACACGCATTCCCTCAGGACACTTTTGACACGTGGACAGTTAGAGCCGCGATCCGAACCACCAACCGTGGGATGAGCCGCTCATCAAAGAAGGCTGGTTTTCAGTTTTCAAAGGTGTGCGCAGCTTGAAAAAAAGAAAACAAACAAAAACAAAAAAAAATCACTTACTGTCAAGCACTTCTCTTGCAGCATATCTTTTATCCAGAGAGTAGTGAACCTCCTCCATCAGCCAGGGCATGAAATTAGTTTCAATGTCTGGTAGAAAAAAGAAAGAAAGAAAGAAAGAAAGATAGAAAGAGAGAAAGAAAGAGAGAGAGAGAGAATGAAAAAAGTAAGTGAGAACGAAAGAAATAAGGAAAAAAGAGAGAAAGAAAGCGAGTGAGAAAAAAAGAAAGAAAGAAAGAAAAGAAATAAGGAAAGAAAGGTGAGATGCTTGAAACCTTACATTTTTTTTATAGACCAGCTTGTGCAACAAAGATCATATCTTTACTTTTGACGCTGAACTTGTGTGGCAGCTCAGCGTCAGATAAGGTGAGCGTGTGAATGGTGCCACAGGGGCCATTAGTGAGGAGAAGCCCTACCGAGCTGCACTGAGTCATAAAAGAAGCCGTGACTCCTCAGCGAGGTGAAGACCGCCGGCAAGAGTCCAGCCAGGTAGCGCTGAGTGTACGCCCGGGCGGCAATCTTCTCAGCAGTCTCCCTTTCTTTCTTCAACACCTCCTGCTCCTGGGCAATTCGACGTTCCTGCGGTCAAAGAGGAGAAACTTTTTGTTTGCGAAAAAAGACAAGATTCTGGTTCTTAGTACGGCGGTGATAGCCATCGATTTTCCGGAAGGCGCGGAGACCACAAACTGCTGCAAAAAGTTTGAAAGAGAAAAAAAAAAGGAAAAATGTCACTTTGGCTGACAAGAAGTGACAAGGACAAGCAGAGTTCATCCGCACACCACTCAAACACTTGAAATTGGTTTAGAAAGATAAATACCGACAGGTTGGAGCTGTGACGAGGCACCTGATTTGCAGGCGCGTCCTATCTGTGAGGTATAAGCTGCTTCTCCACCACTGGGACTTTAGCTCTGAATGAGGGACTTCAGGAACTTCAGGAATACAGCACTTTTCCACTTTGAGAGCCAGGTGCCATGTGTAATTTCTTTTTCTTTTTTTTTCTTTTCTTCCTATTTCCGAAAAGGTAGCACCTTTCAGTCGGACACACGCAGTGCTGAAGAAACAGCCTCTGCGCAGTCGGCGGCCCAGGAAGAGACAGGTCCTTAAAGTACCATTTCCACACAAAAGGGAGATACAGAGGTGAAAATAAAAACCCTGGGGCGAAATTTAGACCCTGTGGCGTTCATGTGGTTCTTTGAAAGGCCCTTTAGTTCTGGGATAAAGCGCCATTTGACGCAGAGATTTCTTTCTTTTCTTTTTTTTAGCGCGGTTTCCTGAGGATTTGCGCACTTGACAACGCTGGGACTGACTTTGACCTTTTCAAGACTTCTCACCTTCTCCTCCCTGCGCCGCCTCTCCTGCTCCTGGAGCCGCTGCACCTCCGCCAGCTCGTTGTTGCGGAGCTCCTCGAAGGCTCTCTGCTGCGCCTTGAGACGGGCCAGCTCCTCCTCCTCCATCACTTCTTCCAGGGACTGTTCTATCGTCTTACCCACCAGCACCTCCAGCACCGGCTCCACCTCTCGGTCAAAGTCAAACAGCTGCGGAGAAGTCATATTCGGAACACGTTTTGTAACCTCCTTTCAAAAGGACGGCTGTGCAAGATTTGGAGTCACGTGGTGGGGAAGCAGATCACAAACAATGTCCGTGCTACGGCAATTGCAAATTTTTCGTGATTTTATCAACACAAAAGCATTTATTTATTTTCGTCCATTACTTGCCAATAGATCCATTTTAGGTGGACTTGGAAATGCAAACGGAACAGCTTTTAAAAAATGGCATTCAAGTGGACAGAGATTTACTGACCTCGCCTTCTTCTATCTGCGTCTCGGCATCTTTGCCAGATTTGGCAGGTATGAAGAGCGGCGATGGAGGTCGGTCCTTGAAAGCATCAGTCTGAATCTCAATCTCTGTCGTCTGTATGACATCACTTAACTCTTCAAGATAGCGGTCTGGAAATAAAGTGCAGTGGCAGGGACTTAGATTGTAAATTATCACTCTTGCAAACTCCTGTATATGTAGATTGCGCCCTGACCCATAAATCTATAAAAATAAAAAAAATAAAAAAATTGAAAGCTGTGCCTAATATATGATCAATATATGCTGTGCCTCCCAAGTAAACAAATAAAGTTACAAAAAACACACAGATACCTAGATCAGAGAGACACCTGACCTGTTTGAACGTCAATGTGCTGTCTGCCAGGTATTGGCTCAGGAGTCATGGGACTGTTGCGCCCCCTGGTTAGATGTCGAGGCATGGATCTCCGCCAGATCGGCTGCCTGTCAGCATTGTCTGTTGGGTTGGAGGTTTGGCTGTTTCCTCTGACAGCGCGGGCGTCACACGTTGCATTTCCCTGATTACTCGATGTTCTGTTAAAAAAAAAAAAAAAAAAACAGAGGAAAATGGTTTTGTTAAAGTTTCAGTTAATGCTAGAATCTCACGTGGATTGGAACTATGACAAATCCTTTTTAAAGAAAGGTTATGGTAATGGTCAGTCACAAAATGTGCAGAAAAATTTGCAAAAATAATTGTTAATAATCTTTCATTAGTGAATTTATTCAGACGTCGTGAAATCAATACAATCTAACTTTGGCCTATAGTCGCATTACGTTGTCAAAAGTGTTATTTTAATTTTTCTTTTTAGTTCACTTCTTTTGACTGACTACGTATGATTACAATGCAACTTTAGAACGAAAACTCTACATACAATTACGAGGTATATCTAGTTTCGTGAGACATTTCGCCACATTGTCATTGTCAGCGAGGGCCAACGTTACCATTCCGTATTCACAAAAACAAACGTAACTGTTCGGGCGCAGGTTCTCTGTATTTGGGCCGCTTCTCAACAACTCTGGGCCGACTGGAGTACACGTAGGTTTTACTTGGTTCCATCCGCTCTTGTGAAACGTACGCCATGTTTGCACTGTTCGCACTGCATTAGTTAAGAAAACGCGACAAGTTAAAAACGCTGCTCGACACAAACGCTCTCCAAAGGGAGGAGGTAAGCACAGCTGTAGCAACCGTTTCCAGGAAGTGTAGTCAGGTGACACATACGTCACTTCCTTTCATGATACGTCTGAATAAAACTTAATTTTTATCGCTCTCCCTTTTAAGCAACATGCGAGGGTTAATTCTTGCGCGTGAAACACGTGTATTGTTTGCCGTAACAACAAGATGAAATTGTGACTTAAATCACAGATTAAAGGGGACATTTCGAGATTAAAGCAAATCGCGACTCTTCCAGGTAAAATAACCTGGTTTGAGGAATCCCGGAAGTGAAGCCCTCACGAACCAATGGCGCTTTAGTTGTTCCTTTGCGCCATCAGGTGGACAATTAATGTAAAACAGGCAGCGTGGCTGTATTGACACAATGGCTGTTCAGCTGTTTCTCTCACCTAGCCCACTTCCTAGAAACACGCTTTAAACAAAAAATACATGGATCACGTAAAACTTCTTCTCAGAAATCGTTTCATTGCTGTCTGTGTATGTAAAATCTAATTAGTTCAGTAAGCTTTGGCAAAATAATGAAATCTACTTTCCATTAAAAACGACCATTCACCTGCACGGTATACCTCACTCGTTGCAAATCATTAACACTGTCAATTTATCTTTTTAATTCTGTTCTGTTTTTTTGTTTTTTGTTTTTTTTAC
Organism: Nelusetta ayraudi; assembly: GCF_046127955.1. NCBI lineage: Eukaryota > Metazoa > Chordata > Actinopteri > Tetraodontiformes > Monacanthidae > Nelusetta > Nelusetta ayraudi. Next base: position 8,072,901 of record NW_027466102.1, read on the forward strand.
TGATAATGAATTGTTTGTCATTGTCAGCAGGGAAAACAAGATGATGTTCAAAAATGTCTAACCATGATGCTATCAGAAACCACTGCTTTTCAATGTTATATTTAGACTTTATCTTGCAAGATGAGATCTGTACTGTTGGCACGGTGGTGACTGAACGGCATATATATGAAAAAAAAACAAAAAACAACAACCTGCAATTCAAGGGTGAGAAGATGACCAGTGCTCCCACTCCTTCCCTTGTTTTTCCTTGATAAAGTTTAACATTGTAGGAATAACCAGAATTATCAGCGTTTATTCTTCATCTGCATCCATTCGTGCTACTTGACTTCAAAGTCTAGATTTAATTTTCCTCATCTAGTCACTTATCCCTCCTTTTTAAAAGCAATAATATAGCGATACTCTTCACATTGCTTCCCATCTTCTATGCCAGAGGCAGGGCTGGTCAAATCCCCATGCGGCCTTCCTATCAGCAACAGTGAATCTAATTGCTAAATACCTGTCGCAGGCCGTGTAAAGACCTGAAGCCGTGTGCAAACACTGCTGCCGGTTTTTGCGTGCATGTGTTTTTCTAATGGAGGCCACGAGTGGAGAAATGCAGTTTGACAGAAACATTTCTGTATGCGTCATAGAGAAATGTTAATATGTAAGCCAAAGGGTAAGATGAACTCATTGAGTACAGTGCATACGAACTTTTGCGTGCTTTTGCGTTATTTGGAACTTTTGTACACAATGGCACATCTCAGTGCGTTGCGAGGCTGGCTTGTGCAGCATCATCGGTGTATTGTCATCGGTGTTGCCATGACACTGTTGCGATTGTAGATGTTGAGACAGAGCTGTTACATAATCCGTAATGAGCAGAGAGAGGCTCTGTTGTGCTTCTTGTTTAGCGGCAAATCCTAATCCGCTATGCATCGTCGAGCACGGAGGAAGTGCATGAACCACTTTTAATCATGATCTGCACGGAAAGTATCTTATCTGTTGCAAAGGGCAACACACACACACACACACACACACACACACACACACATGCAGTTAATAACAACGTTTATTTACAATGATTACAGGTGTTAAAATATATATATGTCTGTGTGTACATACACACATATTTCAATTAGAAATATGTGTGCATACATTTGTACAACGCACTAGTGCCTATTTCTGTGTGTGTGTAAACATGTTTGTGAACTGGTGATGGAAGTACGCTTTGAATGTCATTAAAGGACTGCATTACATAACGTTGCCAGAAAATGTGTGTGTGTGTGTGTGTGTGTGTGTGTGTGTGTGTGTGTGTGTGTGTGTGTGTGTGTGTGTGTGTGTGTGTGTTTGTGTGCACGCGTGTGTGTGTCTGTCGAGCGCAAACAGCCAAATATTATTGCAGCTGAAGGAGACAACGGCGTTGTTTGATGCCCTTCTTATTGTAAAAGGATTGCAGTGGATTCTGTTAGGCGGTGCTTTTTTTTCTCTGTGTTATTGTTCTGGTGTTTACACTTTTCAGAGCTCATTAAGCACCGGCCGTGGGGTGGGGGGTGGGGGTGGGGGGGGGGGCTGCCACTGTGAGCACTGTTGCATGAGTCTTGACTGTCAGCCACGGGTAGTTATGTAAGCGGCATCACATACAGTGCTGGCCAGTTTGATCATCTCTCCAATTATTCTTTTTTTTTTAAAACTTCAAAATAATTTGAAAACACAGAAACAGCACGGGAGACTGTGCAAAAGCACAATCAAAGCTGTACCCTGACAAATAACACAGCCACGGTGTCATAGTGTGATGACAGTATGACAGTATGAAACTGCGATATGTCATGTTTTCATCGGTTTTATTTGGATTTGTTGCCCTCTGTTTGGTCGCGAAAATGGGTGATACACATACCCTGTATATATCTGTTCGTGTGTCATTCCGATCCATGAGACGTTTCTGGGAGTAAGTCGAAGTTTTTTTCCCCCAGTGCCCTTCAAAGTCCAGGTAGACGATACCCTGTTCCCTGTTTGTGTGGCAGCAAGAAACCGCACGGTTGAAAACGCACGCACGGAAAACCTCTGACCAGCGAGTCGTTATTACTGACTGAGACTTGTTACTCTGCAAACAGTGACTGGCCGCTAATTACTGTAAGGCCCGCTTGGCTGCCAACGCACTGGCTGGCTCCGTCACAGTTAACGAGGCCTCGGAGGGGGCCGGGAACTTGCCAGTGTACACTGGCGGCGGATGCTGCTCAATTCGCCGGCTGTGACCACTGAATAATTATTGAGCGGAGGGTTCGATGCCTTCACTGCACAGCGTCTGCGCCTTTATCCTGGGCCGCGATGCACAGAAGTCTAGACACCACCGTGGTTTGAAAGATTCTGTTGAAACTCGTAATTGTTGAGGATGAACCCGTATTCCTATTTCCAGACAGGACATTGAAACGCAGGGGGCGGCGAATTGATGTTGTCTGTCCTTATTTTTCTCTTCGGCGTTGGCTCATCAGTTTGTATATTAAATTAAGGTGTTTTGCACCGGCTACAAAGAGAGAAAATTTGCGACGCGCAGCTCGGCAAAACAAGCCCTGCGAGCCGGGCTTGGCATTCGAGGCGAACAAAAACAATCCTGCGGAGGAAATAGCGCAAAAAGGGGAAGGAACAAGATAAGAGGTGTCATCAGCTCATCTCTCCACCAGACGCCAAAAAGGAACCTCGATTCAGAGAAAAACCAAATCCGCCCATGTGACCTCGTCTGGTTTCCTTCCGCTTTCGCAAGTGCGGCAGAACATGTTGTTCTCTCAATAAAGCTCGTTAGCCTCCGTTATGCAACTGGAACAAAGTTCCACTGCACCCGCCGCTCAAGCTAACCTTTTCTTCTTCTCCTTCTCCCGTGTGTCTAAGAAACACATGAAAAAGTAATGTTTCTTTCTTCGCCTCTCTGCTGGAGCAACGCACAATCACAGCATGGCTTTTCGGCCGGCGGCTTTGTGAGAATTACTCAGAAAGTCACCCCCTCTGGTACTTCCGACTGAACGACTGCGCTGGCCAAACTTGTCACACGTCTGCCGCACGCACGTCCTGCGATGAAATTCAAAGATTTGCAAACATTTGCAGCTTTTGCATTCTCTTTATTTCACACACTGTATTTACAAAACAAAGACACGGAACGACGACGACAATAAAAGTGCTTGAATGTAGTGGAAGGTGAAACATTTTGTGCGCTACTATGTACATCCATATAGAGATACATACATATATATACATATATATATATACATACATATATATATATATATATATATATATATATATATATATATATATATATATATTTATATATATATATATATATATATATATATGAACCAAACACTTTGCAGTGTTTGTTATTTTAGCTTCGTATTGAATGACAGACCGCTATAAGTGTACCTTAAATAGTACTACAGCTAAAGTGCTACCTAGCAAGTAGCTGACATTCATAGAGGAAAAAAATGGGTTAAAAGTGTCTGAATCGTACTATAAGTGCAATAGCACATCTCTGATCCAGAGAGGCAGGTGCTTTGTCCGACTAACGATAAATTGTGAAAAAAAAGTTGCGGCCTTCACGTTGCTCTTAAGGCCTCTGAAGTTGACAGGCGCCTCTTTGAGGACCTGCGTAGGGGCGTCACTCGGCCCGCTGGCTGATTTTACCCTCCTACTTGAGCTCCAGACCTGCGAGTCTACGTCTAAGAAAAGTCCAAACTGTTGTCTCAAGGGGGTCAAACGTAGGACTCCTTGGCGTAAGACAGGTCCTCAAAGACGGGGTGGCTGCACCTCCGCGGCGGCGCGGCGCGGCGGCCGCCGGCGGTCACCGACTCGGACATGGCCCTCTGGCGGAAGGGCCGCCGCCGCTGCTCCTCGGCGCCGCCCTCGTCGTCGTCCTCGCCGTGCGGCCCCGCGCCGGCCGCGGACGGGAAGTCGTAGTTGACGGAGGACGGCCGCGACCTCCTACCCAGCTCCATGACGGCGTGGACGGTCAGCGAGCCGTAGCGCGGCGGCAGCAGGCCGGCGCTCCGCACCGCCTGCTCGTACGCCGGCGGCCGACACGGCATCCGGCTGTCGGCCAGCCTGAACGCCTCCACGGCCGACAGGGGGCGCTGCCTGCGGCACGGCTCGGCCGGCGCTTCCGCCTCGCTCTGGGAGTCCTCCCGCAGGGTGCCGCAGGGGAAGGAGGTCTCCTTCTGGGCCTCCTTCTTGATGCTCCCCCTGGTGGCGAAGCCGCCCAGGCTCCTCGTTCTCATCAGGACCTTGGCGGCGACCCGTATGGAGTGCGAGCGCCGGCTTTCTCCCGCCACGACGGGCGCCGGGATCTCCGGCGGCGGGGGCGGGGCGGCGCCGGCTCTCCTCGTGGAGGCCGGGGACCCGGCGGGGGAGCCGGTGAAGACGGAGCCCTCGGACTGGTTGGAGGCGGCGCTCTCCAGGGACGAGCACGAGCAGTCGTTGGCCGGCCCGCCCGCCGAGTACAGCTGCGGCCCGGACTCGGCCCGGGAGACGGCGTCCTGCCGGCGGAGCAGGAAGGAGTCGTCCGAGATCTGCTTCTTCAGCGGCTGCTCGCCGAAGGCCTGCGAGCAGTCGTCGTGGCTGCGCGAGTGGCCGCACAGGCCGGCCGCCAGGTGGGGCGACAGCAGGATGATGGGCTCCGAGCAGCGGCGGTTGAACTCGGGCTTGGCGTCGGCCGGCCAGGGGGCGCCGCTGCGGCTCAGGGCGTACGGCTCCAGGGAAGACGAGGAGCCGCGCTTGGCGCCCTCGCCGGCCTCGCCGTCGCCGTCGGGGTCGGTGCTGTCGTACGCCGAGTCGTGGTGCAGGGAGGACATGGAGTCTGGAGGCGGGGGGGGGGAAGGAGGAAAATGGTGAAATAGCAGCGGGGAACCATGACCCTTTTTTAAGAAAGAAAAAAAAACATTTTCTTTTTAAATACGTCCTGCACAGCTTCTTGTTCCATTTGAGTTACTTTTCACTGTGATTGCTTTCGCACTTTGTCAGGAGCTTTTGTACTTGACAGCCTTTACTAACCGGCTTCACGTGACGAAAGGTTAGAAAATTGAACTGACTGCTTTTTCTCTGTAACCTAGAAAAAAAAAACATCTGGAAATTGCCGTTGCACTTTTCATGGTTACTGCTTGTCGCGCGTCCTAGCTAGGATAGATTACGTTGCTTTTAAAATGACTACGATGCTATACAAAGCTAATTATCGATGGCAGTGGAATCATCGAGGAACCGTTTTGGGTTACTAACAAAGTGAGGCGATGTTTAAAAAAAAATCTGGGGCCATAAAAAGAGATGGTTCTAAAAATGAAAATGCGTCTGTCAAGTACCTTCGTCAGTATCCAGCAGATTTGGGATATTCTCTCCGAGAACGTCGGAATTCTCGATCAGGAACTGAGTCAACGCCGTCACCTGCGCAGAATCAGATACAGAGACGCAAATGAGCAAATCACTTTTGATTTTCTCCAGCGCAGGAATAAAACAAGAGATGCGCCTGAAGATATCGCGCTGCACTTTAAAAAAAAACAAAACAAACAAGAGTCTGTGCAAAAGGTGAAACCCTGCGTGCAAAAACCTCTTGAGGTTTTCTGACGCTGCCGACCGCAGAGCTTCAAAGCAGCGAGAGCGGAGGAGGCGCAGTCGTTGCGAGAGCGTCGCCACCCACCTTCTCGATCCGGTCCTTCTGCTCGTCCAGCGGGACGCCGTCCAGCTGCAGCAGGGTGGGGCCGATGCACACGGCCAGGTTGTACGCGTCCATCTTGTTGGTGTCGGCGCTCTGCAGGATGTGGTGCAGGACGCAGAGCAGGTGCTGCAGGAGGACCCAGTTGGCCCCGGGGAGCTCGTCGAGCACCCTTTGCAAAAACGGAGGAAGGCAGAGAGTTAGAGAGAGAAACAGGAAGAAGGTTTGAGCTCTTGTCTCTCCATTTTCCTCCACGCGGTGGAGAGCTGAAATAGGAGAAGTGGCCTTCGGTTCGGAGCCGCGGCAAAATTTTCCCCATTCAATCGTCACCTCATTTTTTTTTTTTTTAACCGTATTGAAAAATCCCTGCAAATGAATTTTTTCACCCCTTCGCACAGGTGTGAGTCGGTTCTGCAGGTTCTGCAGGGAACTTGAGGCTTACTTTCTCACTTCCTGCTCGCGTTGCCGGGGGTCTTCATTATCCAGCGCCGACACCCAGCTGTCGTACAGATTCGAAACCAGCAGGCTGCCAGGAAGCTCCTTCAGGAAACTCTGCAACAACAAGAAAGGGCACACCGATGAGACTCGCACCTCAAGATGCAATGAGACTGAAGCTATCGGAGCCATCGCTAGAAGTGACTTTGTCTTGGTGGTTGGGAGATAAAGAGTCTTCAGTATCTATTATAATAATAAAAAAAAAAAATAATAATATTATTTTTCTTGTTTATGTATTTCATGTATTCTTGGTTGATTGTTACACATATTTCTAGGGAAACTTTAATTTTTGATTTTTGTAGATTTTTTAGAATTGAAATATAGTCGGTACATATTGAGGACGACCTGTTTGGTAATTAAGGTCCCAAAATTCAACTTCCCATCAATTTCTAAATGTACGACGTCTGAGAAAATCCCATCCATCTTTTAATTTTGCTTATTCAAAAAAAAAACAAACAAAAAAAAACTGTCCCCTTGGGCAGCGATCAATATGTGGTATAGTGACAACATTCCCAAACAGGTCCTCACACTTTGTCTGACTCGCTGCCGTCGCCTTGCAAACGAGACGAAAAAATCCAACGTTCTAGTTTTAGCAGGAACTTGAAACCACTTTTTGGTTATTTTTTTTTTAATAGGAGGCTATCAAACAAAGGGCTAAATGAGCTGCGACCAGGAGCTGTGTGGAGTTTGGGGTAGTTAATAGCGTTCAAGTTGAAAAGGAAATGGCTTGCAAATGGGTTTAGTCAGAAGTGACCTCTAAAACTGCAGAACTTTACGTGACCCCCCCCCCACGACTTCGACTTCCATCGAACGACTTCTGCGTTTGTGCACCTGCCACGTGACGCTTTGCGGTCGGCGGCAGTTTGACACACTGGACAACACACGCAGACGCGAGCCCCACCTTAAGTAGGCCGACCAGCAGCAGGACCGGCTGGGCCTCCAGGTCCACCTCCAGGCCGCTGTTGAGCTGCTCTCGGACGTCCCTCATGTTCTTGTTGTTGCACGTCTTGCGGAAGACGCCCTCGGTGGACGGCCCCTTCTTCCTCAGCTGCATCAGCATGTCCTGCAGCCACACGGGGGGGGGGGGGAGACGAGTCAGAAAAAAAAAGATACGACGACGGCATCAAAAGTCCAAGGGCCGGAGTGGCTTCCATCGGATCTGCGTGGTTTCCTGAACCTGACCGACCTACTGTAGCTGACATCAAACGAGCAGGGGCTTTGTTTCATGACCACTTCCTAAAAAAAAAAACCCAACTGAATCCTTTAGATTTTACTCAACAGCCACTTCCTTAGCCCCACTTTGCTGGTCAGACGTGTGGAATTCAGGCTGGCAGGATTGGTTGGTTCAAAGATTCTATTCTCCAAAATGGTTGTAAGCATTGCTTATTTGAATTACAGTCGCCCTCTTGTTGTCCCCTACCAGTACGCCCATCCTGACCTCTGACCCCCGACATCAACAAGACATTTTCCTCCACACGACCGCCGGATATTTTTCTCTTTTTGAGAGCATTCTCTGCAGAGAAAAATGCCGCTTAAACCTTCGATCCCAGTAAAGTGGCCGGTGAGCGCATTTCATTGAGAAGGAAGACGACTACCGTGCCAGCGCTTCACTACTTACATAACAGAAACCCTGTCAAAGCGGAAGCAGAGAACCAAACAGAGAGAGAGAGAGAGAAGTTGACTCACAGCAACTGGTTTTGGGAGAGAGCCGTCGTCCGGGCAGATCTTGCACAGCGGCTGGCCGAACAGCTGCGTCTGGGCCGCGTCGGACTCCGAACGCTTGGCTTTGGAGATGAAGCTCGGGGCCTTCCTCATCCTCCTCCTCACCATGTCCCACTTGGTTTCTGACGGCGGGCGGAAAACGTTTTGAGTCCTCCAGCGAGTGTGTTTTGGGGTTGTTTTTTTTTTATTTTCTCCTTCTTCTTCAATCGCACTCATTACAAACTACATTTCCTCGACATGAACACTCCTCCAAAAACTCACCGGCGGACTGCGACGGCCTGTCCTCTCGGTTGTTCAAATGATCACCCTGGCAACACAACACAGAAAACCATGAATACGGCGACGAGTGTGCACGCGAGATACACGACTGTTAAAACAGGAACAAGGTAGAGGCAGCGGGGAGACTGTAAAAGCCGCAGTGCCAACATTCAAATTCATGCATCGTAGCATGAATTTGTTGGCATTCGTAAAAAAAAAAAAAAAAAAAATCAGGTTGACACATCTCTCCCGCACAAGTCTCACATCTATTGTGTCTACAGATCATCGATAAAGAGAGAAAAAGAGAAGAGGAGATCTCACTCACATCCAGTGGAAGCTCAATCACTTGTTCCATTCTACCTCCCGACAGACTTTTGGTCTAAAGAGGGAGGCAAGACAAGAAAACATTCAGGGGGGCGATCGGGCAAGAAGCGTGGGACGTATTTGGGTTTCTCAGTGGGCAAGTGGTGGCACGTGTTGGCGGCGGCGGGGGGGTGCGACTCACTGTGACACCGTTGCCGCTCAGCACCTTCATGAGGACGTCCGGAGGTGGAGAAGCGGAGCCGACGCTCGCTTTAGCCTCTTGAATTTGTCTGAGGGGATCGGAGCCAAAGAAGAAATGAATGAAAAAAAGTGCACCCGTGAACGTGCCGCTCGTCCGCGCTAAGCTATCGCTAACATTGACAGAAAGCGAGATTTAAATTGTCAAAATTGAAATTTAGAATTTGTGCTCAGTGTTTAAAACAAGTTCTTCCATCGAGGAGAAAAAAAAAAACACCCCTGCGCATCAGCGCGACGCGCGGACGCAAAACATGTAGGTCAGAATCCGCCCCTCTTACATAACGCGGAGCTAAAAAAAAACAAAAAAAACGGGAATCTTCGCCAAACATTCCGCTTGTCTGCTGCTGTCTAGACATTCAGAAGGAGATGGGTTGAAAGTTGGGTGTCTTTACCTGTGGAGCGCGTCCAACCAGCGTTCTTTCACCTCGGGTGAGCTGCAGTCAAAACAATAGCATGGTATGAGAGTTACTCGTCCACGAGACACGACTCACGAGCGCAGACAGTGGGAGGACTGAGGCGGCCGCCCGCCCCGCACACGCTTTTTACAACTCTGGCGGAAAGTGTAACTCAGTCATGGGAACAGGAAGCGACGTCACGGCGGCCCCCGGAGCCAAACTCCTTCCACTTCCTCACGCGCTCGCCCGCCTGGCTCTGTTGCGGTGTCGGCCCGGTGGAATATACGTGACGCCAAGAACAGATGCGCGCCCACACGCGCACCTGACGACACAGATCCTTTCCGGTAGCCCTGCAAGCACCACCGAGCCGAAATTAGCGCCGGGCAGGCGAAGCGAACGAGCTCCCTCGGTGACAAGTTTGAAAAATGTGACACTTTTCTCACGCTGAATCGTCCCATCGACTCTCATTTTTGAAGCGGAGTGAGTGAAAAAAAAAAAAAAAAAAAAAAAAGCCACGCTCGAAATTCGCTTTCCTGAAAAACCAACGGCGGCTCGAGGGAGATTCACGGTTTTAATAGCGACTTCGAGAAACGTGGGAGACGACTACTCGAATGACTGCCCCGGCGAGGAATTTCCACTCAGTTGCCTCGACGGAGCGAGCAAGTTGCCCGGACCCGAGAACTCTTCTATCGTTTCGCTGTGCAGAACAACCGTGACACAGTTGTTTTTGTTTTCTTCCCTCCGCGCTCTAAATTTATCGTAAAGGCCAGGATTTCAAGACGAGCGTCAGGTGATGTGCTTCCCCTTCGCCAGAAATGTGGCCGAGTTGGCCGTTTTCTCACTTCCTGTTTTTACAACCCCCCGCACCCCCTTGTGACTGAGGACGGACTTTCTCTTTGCCACTACTTCCCCAATCTTTGAAAGCAGGTCACTAATCATAAGACTCCTCACGACGTGTGTGAAGACAGCTACACACTTTGCACGTCCGAAACTCCAGCGTGAAGCCGCCGTGGGATGAAGGACGGGTCACGCCGGCGCATCGCAGGGCCGCAGGGAGACCGCCTATTCTATTTAGAGTTGCCAATTTGCCTAATGTGCATGTCTATGGTTTGCATGTTTATGGCTTGTGGGAGAGGCCAGAGACAACCCATGCACAGACAGGAGGATTGGAATTGAACCCACAACCCTGTTGCTGTGGGATTAGCGTACGCTTGACCTTTTTTGTTTGTTTTTAGCATTGCCAGTCATACGGGTTAAAAACAATTAGCAACTTAGCTAGCTGAGACAATATAACGTACCGATTAAAAGCAGGACATCCATCCATCATCCATCCACCTGTCCACCCGCCCAGTCATTCATCTATGACTTTTTCCTCTCTACCTGAACTACCTATTATATGCACCATACTGTCTATACGGCACAATGGCATCTATTTATATACATCTACATGTTTATATTGATATACCTCATATGCTTCTATGTGTGTCTTTCTGTATTTCTACATTTGGATTAATTTATTTTCGTATATCTACATCTATATTATGAGAGCTTTGTTATTAACCCTGACTCTCAAACTGGCCTTGGTTTGCCACGTCTCTCTCTCTCTCTCCCTCTCTCTCTCTCCCTCTCCCTCTCTCTCTCTCCCTCGTTGTGTTCCTCTCTCTCCCTCTCTCCCTCTGTGTGTTCCTCTCTCTCCCTCTCTCTCTTCCTCTCTCTCTCTCCCTCTCTCTCTCCCTCTGTGTGTTCCTCTCTCTCCCTCTCTCTGTTCCTCACTCTCTCTCCCTCTCTCTCTCCCTCTGTGTGTTCCTCTCTCTCCCTCTCTCTCTCTCTCCCTCTGTGTGTTCCTCTCTCTCCCTCTCTCTCTCTCTCTCCTTCTGTGTGTTCCTCTCTCTCTCTCTCCCTCTCTCTCTCTCTCTGTTCCTCTCTCTCTCCCTCTGTGTGTTCCTCTCTCTCCCTCTCTCCCTCTGTGTGCTCCTCTCTCTCTCTCTGTGTTCCTCTCTCTCTCTCTCTCTCTCTCTCTCTCTCTCTGTCTCTCTGTGTGTTCCTCTCTCTCCCTCTCTCCCTCTGTGTGCTCCTCTCTCTCTCTCTGTGTTCCTCTCTCTCTCTCTCTCTCTCTCTCTCTCTCTCTCTCTCTCTGTCTCTCTCTGTGTTCCTCTCTCTCGTTCTCTCTCTCTCTGTGTTCCTCTCTCTCTACATTTTTTGTACTTCCTTTTCACCCCGACTAGTCATAAGCAGGTGACGGCCCTCTGGAGTCTGCATCTGCTCCTGGTTTTTCCTGGCCACTGCCGCACCTTGCTAGCTCCGGGGGCCCAGTTGGTTTTCCCCGATTGTACAAAGCGCTTTGGATGTGACTTAGCGCAGTGCAAATAAAAAAAGATTGATTGATCATCCATCATCCATCCATCCATTGATCCATCCACCTACCCATCATCCATCCATCCATTCCTCATCCATTATCCATCTGCCCACCCATTCATCCATCCATCCATTCCTCATCCATTATCCATCTGCCCACCCATTCATCTATCCATCCATCCATTCACCCTAACCTATGCAGGCACAAGTAGAACATTCAAAGTTCCAGCAGAAAAGGCTCCAGCTGTGGACCTGCTATCCTCTCGCTGTGTTGCGTTCCAGTGTCAGCTAACACCCCCACTCCCCTCGCCTCAAAATCCAATCTTTATGTACTGTATATCTTGAAGAAACTGAGTCACAGTCACACTCCTGTCCCTCTAGCCAATGCTAGGTCAGAGACATCAGGCTTCACTGTTTAAGCGTCAGAAACCAATCAGCAGCTTTTTGATTGTCTACTGTTCAAATTGTTTCAGAAGTTCCTAAACTGAACCAACGTTGTCACGAGCAAGGCAAAAGTTTCTCATCCTCAAGTTTCTGAAACCCGCAGAATCTCGCTTGAGCGCTACCCATACGTCCACGCATGCCTTTTGAGTTCTCGTGTGTTCCCCTTCACACAATAGGCACGTCCGCTCAAATTATGGACGGAGGAATTCACAATGAACACCCTACACACACTATACCGCCTGCCACTGTGGAAGCATTGTGCCAGCCGAGGCTCGTCTGCTCACCGAAAACACGCCAGACAAAAGTGGAGACCCCAGGCCAGGATGAGGGTCATCCCGAGGTCGACGTCCTCCATCGCTCCCTCCTCCGCCACCGGCTCGTCCTCGTATCCACAGAGCCAGAGGTCCTCCAGGCTCACTCGGTGCTCCAGACGGTAGCCAGTGTTGGATCTGGCGAAGCAGAAGTATAGTAGAAAAAGTCCACAGACTGTTTCACTTCCACGTTTGTGTCAGTGATTGATTTGTAGCTTTTATTATTATCATGAATGATTCCGCCTCTTTCGTCTGCACAGTAACTGAAAGACAGAGGCAGGAGGTCCAGCTCATCTTGAAAGCTCTTGTTACTTAGTTCATATTACTTTTAGAGACAAAAGATGTCCTGGAACTGACTCCACCGATTACTAGAATTGAGCTCTTCAAAAACGGCGCCGATCGACAAACATACAGTGGCCCGAAAGTCGTAAGAACAGGCCAAAAGTCTTTTGAGTTTCTCGTGAAATTTCATCTTGTCGGAAAAACTTCAAAAGCTAAATGTAATTCTCTGAGGACCCTTTCGGCGGAGAGTGTGTCAGTCTTTTCTGGCACCGCAGTGCTCCAGTGAATCTTGACTCGCTGACTAAAATCACAATAGGTCCATCATCTCTCTAGTTGCTTGATTGCGGGTAGCGCCGGCCAGCTGCGCTGATCTACTGGAACAGTGGGTGGACCGAGCAGCAGAAATGACTGAGAGCCCCCGGCCCTCTGAGGCAAATGTGTATAGAGACAATCAATCAATTGTTCTCTTCACCTTATAGGAACTTTCACTCATTGTGTTTTTAATTGGTGAAGTGGACATTTTGTCTAAATAATGATTAGAATGTCTTCCTATGTGATAAAAATTGGTTTTCAAAGTCAAAACTAAATGTTCTAAATGTGCCGAATAAATTTTTTGGTCCCCTTTAAAGGCAGCTTTACGTTTGCACTTATTTCATTGTGAAAAATATTTCCTCTTTGACAACTGAACTTCAGCTGAGGTTGGGCAAACCCTTAAATTTCAGTTGACTGAACACAATGGGAACCACCCTGTTGTTTTTTTGGTTGTTTTTTTTTTTAATACCATAGTGACAGTTTGATTGTTGGGAGATCCCCCAGCAGCCTAAAGTAGCCAGTCCAAAAACACAGAGCATTTGCTTCTACTTCCTCTTTCACTCTCGCCATTCTTCCACCTGAAAGTTGGCAAAATTCCGCCGGGTGATTGGCACATTGTTGTTAGGGTTGTTATTGTTTTGACTTTAGAGTATTTCTTTTCGAAAATTCTGTAAATACAAAATTGTGCAAGGGACAATTTTTCAATTTCACAAAAAAAAAAAAGAAGAAGAAGCCGCCGCTGCTGCTCTGTTACTATCAGGACGACTTCATACTTGACTTTAGCGAAGACGAGGACACCGCTGAAGAGGAACAGGTGCCGGTCCTTGATCTTGGAGCCCCTGGTGACCTGAACCTGCTCGTCCAGCAGCAGCTCCCCGTTTTCCCCGATGAGGCCGAGGACGAATGGGCTCTGCTCCACGGACACCCAGCAGGAAGCCTCCTCCCTGGATACAGAGGAAGATACGGACAGGGATCAGGTAAGGTAACATGGATGGATGGATGGATGGATGGATGGATGGATGGAGATAGATAGATAGATAGATAGATAGATAGATAGATAGATAGATAGATAGATAGATAGATCTTTTATGAAGAGAAAAATTATGAAAAGTTTGCATAGTTCTCTTCTCTTATCCCTATGAACTGTGCTTTATATGGCACATTTCATACACATTTCAACTCAATGTGCCGTACATGATTAAAAGCTCAAACATTTTAAAAGCATTTGAAGAGCACAGTCTTCAAAGACACAAATACAGCGAAAAAAAAAGACAGATTAAAATGTATTAATAGAGCAGTAATAGAGGAGAATAGAAATATAAAGATGATAATAAGATATAATAAGATGAACAAAAGCACTCAATTATTAGCAATAGAGAAAAGAAGAGTCTTTAACCTGGGTTTGAAAGCATTCATAATGGGGCTGACTTCACTTCTGTTGGCAGCTGTGCAGCATAACAGCTAAATAGTTTGAACTCTGGGCTCCACTATCTGAGCTGAGTCTACAGACCTCAAGAGTCCTACTGGGTTTATATTCCATTCCATAGCATTTCATTTATGTATTCTGGACCTAAACCATCCAGTGACTTATAGACCAGTGGCAGAACTTTAAAGTCTATTCTATGGCTGACTGGGAGTCAGTGTAAAGTCTTCAGAACTGGAGTGTAATATACTCTGATCTTGTTCCGGTAAGAATGGTAAGAACCTGAGGAGGGAATACGAGGAGTGAAGAATGTTCATTTTCCCAATTGTTCTTCTGAATGTTGTTGACTTTTATCAACCTCAAGCGTGCTCAAGTTTGACAGGAAACCACCTGGAGCTTCAAACAGTCATTAGCTGCGGTGTTCAGGGGGAGGGCATGACTTCCTGTTGTCAGTAGCTGCCTGGGCATGAAAGTAGATGTTTTCTCTCCATATTTGATGAAGTCCAGACACAGTCAACACTCACACTGTGCTTTTTTTGTTAGATAAGTTGTTTTGTAAGGTGCTAATTGCTCTAAAAGCTATACATTTACCACAAAGGACAACAAGTTAATACAGTGTATTTGTAATCATAGCCACATTAGCCCTTTTTTTTTTTTTTTTTTTAACATACTACTATATGAGGTGACCATCATCACTTGGCAGCGTCTACAATTTGTCCCGTTAAAAGACGTGCGTCAGTGTTCATTGAACCGCTTCGTCTCTGCCGTCAAAAACGTTTGATGACAGACCCCCGCGAATCTCAGTGCCCAATGTGGAAGAGATCTCAAGCCGTCCGAAGCATAATGACATCGGGCCAATCACCAACGTCACGCACATTAGCGATTCCTAGACACATCTCCATTACGCCTCTCTTGTTATATTTCCCATTAGCGCGTCATCCCTACCCATATTCAATTTGGCCAGAGATCAGCGGAGGACATGTGTCCGTCGTATTCTCGTGTAATCCATACACCGGCTCAAACAAAGGGGCCTTGTCCTCAGGGCGAGGAGCTGAAACTTTGAAGGCATCACACTCCTTGTCATGCTCTTCGTGGGTTGCCATGGATTAGAATCCTTTGCATACATTCACCTGGAGCCGGAGCCACAGAGCTGTGTAATTAGGTGTACATTTACCTTAGTTAAGTCAGAAAATGGGAATATTTTCCAATGTTTCTCCAATGTATTTTGTTTTGTGTGTTGTGTACCATGTCGAGGTGGACCTTTTTGTGATGTCACAAAAGACTTTACGATACCTTGTCATCTCCGGCCAGGGGTTCTGCATGATCTCCGAGACCACCAAGCAGCTGCTTTGTTTAAGAAGTCCCCAACAAAGTCTGGTTCAAGCAGGACACCCAAAACAGAGCACTCTTTCTTTCAGTCTGCTGTAAGCAGAGGGCTAAACATGCTGGTTCCTTGATATCTACACCTGCATTGAAATGGATACATTGACATCAGATGGACTAAAAAGTAAATATATATATATATATATATATATATATAAAAAGAATTAAAAGGCATACATGGCACCTTTAATTTTGAGAATAGCACATGTGACACCCCCCCCCTCCCCAAAGTACTATTAGACTGTCCCTTTAATGTAATACAGCAAAGTCTGTTGTGTCTGTCTGTTCCAGAAGAAGACGGCCTTGGAAAGGAATTCATCAAGGTGCAGTTATATGTCCCTCAAGTTTTAATCAAACACAAGTGTAATTTCATCGGCAAAAACCCCCCAAATGGATCGATGTCAAGTCCAACAATTCAATACGTGATATGAGAAAAGTATTAAGAGAGTTAGAGCTCTTTCTCTCGCTGTTTGTGCCGAAGTGCGCAGTGAGGAATCATTAGGAAAAACATCACGATAGCAAAGTTTCTCTTTTTCACTGTACGCATTGAGTCGCACATCGAAAAGTACGAGTGAGCCGAGTTGTGGTTCCTCTGTACAGTCATCGGGAGAGGCTCCATGTGGTTGCGTCAACACGTTCATGAAACCAAAAATTTTTTCTTTTTTTTTTTTTTCAGGGGGTGAAATTTGAATGTGTGCACGCAGGTATTTTCCCTTCTCTGGCCCACAAAAACACAAACAGTGACACATAGAATACCGTAAATAAAGGAGTGGGAGACCTGTGGGCTTGGACTACTAATTAGATGGTTAACACGGGGGCAATGAAGTCACAACAGAAAGAGCAAAAAACATTCCCGTCGCCTACAAGCTATACTGGCTAGCAAAGTTCAAAGATCATTCCAAATCAAGCCGAGAAGAATGATTTATCTCTTTACCCAGAACTATGAACTCACATTTAATGAGTTAGCAAGTAATGAACTTTATTCAACCGGTGTCGTACATCAATGCGGGAAAAAGCTGTGTTTGTTATGTGTTTTTTTTTCCACCTGCAAGAAGCTTCTTCCCTTAGCTCTAAGGCCAACTATTAAACACACGCACATACACACACACACACACACACACACACACACACACACACACACACACATGCTGCCTGTGGGAGGTCTATGAGTTGAAGATTCCAGGAAAACCTTATTTCGTCCACCAGGGTTCCTATTTCCACGTTTCTAAAGATACTGTATATAAAGATAGAAGGCTAATTATCATGTGCAGTACCTTTGATGTTGGGTCGGACGCTTCCGCCTTCAACCGCACAGGCATGGAGCGGCCCACTGATGGAAATGCACACTGTCTGTTTGCAGAGCGTACGTGAGTTTGTGAGCGCCTGGCGGCGAGCGGTTCTGAAATTGCGGGGGGGGAAATACCTTTCCCTTTCTTTCTTTCTTTCTTTCTTACTGCGACGTCCCTCCACCCCCACTCCCCTTCCACTGCCCTGGTGGTCTTCGAGTGACGTGCACAAAAGGTCAAATAAAGAGTGTAAATGCCACGGACGCGACGAGAGGAGGCGACGGAGAGCCCACGGGCGCTAAGAGCGCGTGGGAGGTGTCATAATAAAAGGCACGACCTCCACGCGGCGTAGAAATCAGAAGAGCTGCCACGTGTTGACCAAGGCAGCCTTTGCTGAAATAATCAAAGCCCCTCTTTGATTATCTATTATTTTCATTAGATGATATTAGTTTGATTTAGATTCATTATTCTTTTATTTATTTTGATTATTTAGGCTTTTTCTGGAAAGCAGTAAACGGCCACGGTCAGCTGAGCTGAGCTCTTTTTTTTTTTTTTCATTCAGACATTTGACTTTCGAAACATCGCTGCTGTGTAATTCCCCCAGTGGGACACCTGCGTCTGGCAGCTGCCCACTGTCCCGAGCGCACACGCTTGAGGTGCGACCACATCTCAGCTAAACGCAGCTGTCGCTGGTTATGAGTAAATGAACTATTAACTTTGAATCTATATGAATTAGACTTCCAAGTAAACGAATAAACCAGACTGAGTTGGAGTCTCTGCTTTGGGGTGACCTCTCCAGGTCGGCTGCAGCTGAGTCGTGAAGGGGGGGGGGGGGGGGCAAGTCGTGACAGCACGTCAGATGATGGTGCTGGTAAGTTGCTGCCTGGCGTGTTGGCTCTTAGTCATGTACGCAGACGTGTTGCTCAACGGCTCCACTTTAGCTCTCCCACCGACCCCACCGCAGTTAATCAACGGCCATGCGGTTCATTTCAAGTCAAGCGGGAGAAAAGACGACAGCGTTAAGTGAGGATCTCTCGGCTGACTTTGTCGTGCTCAGCGCTGCCATCTGTAGGCCGCAGTGAGAACAGCTTCACGTGTGATCCTGACGCTGCCTGTAAGCGAAAAATTTGCAGTTTACTTATAAAGTAAGCAGTGCCCCCCCCCCCCCCCAAGCTAATTGGAGCAATTGTGGAGAGACAGGGAGGAAGGTCATTTAGCAGATGAAAGACAGAATACAGCTTGCTGGCAGCCAATGAAAATGTATTTTTCTATTTGAATATTCATTTGACCATGAACATGGCTTCTCCTGTTACAGCCTGTAAACAGAGTGTGACGTTTGGAACCTTGAGGGGAAAAAAGTCTGGCAAAAACTGAAAGAAAAGAGCCCCTTTTCTTTTTTTCTTTACATGTTTTCTATTTTATTATTATCATTATTAAGAGTCCTTAGAAGCTTTGAAAGGAATATGTAACAAAGGTGGACCTTCCACGCTTTCCAAAAGGGGAAATAAATGAAATGAATTACCGGTAAACATTCAGTCATTTGTCTCATTTGCTTTTCAAAAACAATTGCTTGCCTGATTCTTGCCTGCTGGGTCCTTTGAATGCAGCACTTGCAGCCTTTGCAGGCGGCTGAGGTGAGCACCGTGCACACGTTAGTGGTTGGATGGAGAACCAGGCTTCGCACGGCCAAAAGACGCGTCCTTGTCGACGACGTGGAACTGAATTCATCTCAGCCTCCAATAGCATAAGGCTGCTTCAATGCCCTTTGTGCAGCTCTAACAATATCCATGAAGAGCCCACTGGAGAGAATGCACTGATGAAGTCTATTGAACGGCACTCAAGAACCTCACCGCCATGGTCTGTTCGAAACACGTTGTTTTTTTCCCTCTCATGCAGTTTTTGTGTGCGAGCCGCTGTTCTGAGGGCAGGAGGTTAATCATATATGATGTGGTTTATATAGCACTGAATAGAATCTCAGGGCACTTTACATGTCAGGGAGGTCTACATGCCGCTCTCACAGCAACTTGTTCCCACTGAGAGCAATCACTGAGCTGACAGTTTCAATGAGAAAATGTTCCTTTTAAAAGCCGCAAATTTTCTCTGCCAGTCACTCCGTGACCATTGGTGGTTTTTCTACGGCTGTCGGAATTACTCTTACCAGATAATAGAAAAACAATGTTTGGAACCATCCGTCGATTTAGTCTTGGGGCTGTATTTCAGGGAACTTTTCCAGGGGTGAAAAATTCTGACGTATTGGAAGGGCAACGCACGTCCATCTTGCCAAGCACTTATCCGAAGCGCTTTCTGTCACTATTATGGAATCAATTTGGCTCCGTTTTTAGTTGTGGCAAAAGCGAGACGCACAGACGAAGATAAAGAAATAGAAGAAGAAGAAGCAGAGGTGGATCTTGACATGACATGACATTTCAGCTGGTGCGCCACACTAGCCGCAGGTTCAACAGCTGTGACCAGAGCGCACAACTAAAGTGTTGCGCGGTGGCTCACCTGGAACCTCACACGTCTGGGATGTTTCATAAGCGCTTTTAATGGGCTACAGATGTGGAACAAATCTGAGGCGGATACAGGAGATAGATAGATAGATAGATAGATAGATAGATGGATCTCACTTCATTTATCCCAAGGCAATCATCTTTTTTTGTTTGCTATTCTTCTTTAAAAATAAAGATTTATTCCATTGTCTTTTTTTTTAGTTTTACCAAACGAGCTGAAATTGAAATTGCAAATTGAGTTTTCAGAGAAGAAAATTGCAATTTCATTTTTGTCCAAAATCGCTTAGCCCAGATAGATAGATAGATAGATAGATAGATAGATAGATAGATACCTGATTGGAGTCCACGGTTTCCCCAAAGCCTTCCCAAACACCAGTGAGGGGGCGGATCGTCGTCGCTGGGCCAAGTGTCTGAGATGCTGAAAGCAAACGGGTAGACGAGGTCAGGGGCCACACGGGCCACACGGTTGGAAATCGACAAGTCTTCCTCCTTTTCCGCCCAGCAGCGCAAGCACTTCCTGCGCCGGACGAGGAGAGCTCACCCCCCGCCGTCCCCCCTCCCATGCTCACCACCTTCTACAGAGGGCACCATAGAGAGCATCCTGACCAGCTGCATCTCTGTCTGGGCAGGAGCATGCAGTGCTGCTGACTGGAAGTGTCTGCATGAGGGTGGTGAGGACAGCGGAGAAAATCACCAGTACTGCACTTTACTGTTCTTTTTATGGCCGCATGTATTCTTGTACATAGGCTTACATACTATTATTGTTGATTTCCCTCAATAGTGCTCTCATTGTCTGTTTGTGCAGTCGCTTGCATCAGAATTCCGGTTCTGTGCAATGGAAAGTGAATGTTTTGAATTACAAAATAAAAGTTTGAAGTCTGAAGTAGTCTGAAGTCCTTTGTTTCATTTCCTCTAACTTTCTTTCATGTGGACATATAGGACACTCTCACAGTTTAACATCCTCTTAGTTTTCATTGTCCCGCTGATCTTTTGGAATATGTCACTGTAATTAACATTCATTTTCACTGATAATATTAAAAATGATAAAGGATAAAAGACAGCTATTTGAAAGTGAGCTTCCTGTTCGACAGCAGGAAACGGCAGACATCAAGCTCGGGGAGCAGAAATGGGCAAATGTCAGATGAACTTGAAAGAAAACGGTAAGAGGTGCAGTGAGACCTGGTCGGAAGCACGTGGTGGTTTACATTATTCCCTTTGGCGTCACCGTGAGCAGCCTTCTCGTCACACGCTGGCTTTTGCCTTTTAGTTTTTGATTACGCAAATCAATTAACGAGAAAACTGCTCTCAAAGCCCATTTAATTGGCCCACTTGTCGGGTGTATTGTTCATTAGGAGCCTTTCAGAACAGTTAATATCAGACTAAATAAGGGGGACGCCGACTGAGCACTTACTGGTACATACGTCGCAGTTTTACCGCTGCAATCTATTGTATCAGTCCGTTGTATCCATCTATCATTGTACAGCATGACAATTCAACCAATAAACAACAACAACAGCAATAACAGTAAGTCATTAAACAGCTGTATTTCGTCCATTTTTTCAGTCTTTTACGAGTCATTTCAATAAAGAGCTAAATAGGGTGGGGCTTCAAAGACTCACATTTTGTTGTAATACTTTTGTTCACTTTCAATAGACATTAAAGTGCGTGTTTTCTACATATCCCTTGATATATTTTTCCCACCTATGAGGTGGGTCACCAAAACACTCCGTCCATCTGCTGCCGCTCCGGCCCCTCCGTCAAATTTTACAACCCATTGTGGCCCCACCAGTCAAAAGGTTTGCCCACCCCTGCTGCTAGTGTATTTTTAACGGATGTTTGTTAATGTATTGAAGTGTGTGCTCATTGCAAACTTTGACACTACTTGTTTATACTTTATTTACAGGCAAAGTCACTCTCTGCACGTCACCCATCTCCTTCCGAGGGGCAAGAGAAGATCCAGAGCTTCACCGGTGCATTGGGCCACGGAGGGCCCCGACCCGATGTGAATCCCATAATAAGTCTTTTGGATTGCAGGTGGGGAAACCAGCTTGGCAGAGAGGGAAACCAGCACAGATCTGAGAAGAACACGTCTCGGGTCGACCTTGGCTTGAATTTCTGTGAGGCAACAGTGTCAACCGCCCTGTGCTCTGAGCAGTGCTGGGTAGTAACGGGTTACATGTAACGTTGTTACGTAATGTAACTAGAAATTTCAGATAATTAAATCAGTTACATTACTGTGGGGGAATGTGCAATTCAATTGCACTTACTCGTAGAATTAGTCATGATTATGATTTGAATGACTTCTCTTGTGTTTTCCTCCAGAGACAAAAGTTTGAAACTATTCTGACGCTTCTGATTGGTTCTCCGGTCGAGTTCGAAATTGCAGCGCCCTCTACCTCTCTCTGGAGCAAAGTCTGGGCGATTTCGAAGTTGCGGCAGCAACAATGACGATTAAAAAAACGAGTTCCAGTGCCGAAAGCGTAGACAATATTTGTGCGCAGATATCAGATCTCACAGTAAACGACCAAAGCGTGACCTTGTTATGATTGTTATTTTTTGTTGTCGTTTTGAGCACTGCTGGAGGCTTTTACACATTACTTTGATTATGGTAATATTTATATTTATGATTTGAATGAAAGAATGACTTCATTTTGGTTACAACAAAGCAGAGAGAAAAAGGAAAGGTTTAACACGAAAGGTGACAATATGTATCCAGAAATGGAGTAGGCTGAAGCGCAAGGCTTATTTCTGCCTATCCTGTACCATCCATATGGTTCATGGATAACCCAGAACATTTATAATAAGGAAAAAAAAACAAAAAACAATTGCACTGACATTCACCTTTTTGAAATTATCATATACATTCAGTTTGCCATACAGCCTTTCATTATTTTACACTTTAAAGTCTTTCTAAATTCAAAACGAGAAAATACAAAGCTTGAGTCCATCATCGCGTCCATGATTTATACATTTCCTCGGTTATAGTCATCGAAGTAGCCATTTCTCACCGCCAAAAACCTTCGCATCAACACGTCGCACCCTCTCGCCTTCTGCTTCGCCAAACCCCGAAACCAACGCAAGGTGGAAGTGCTGATGCGGCTGGCACCGTCGCAAATAGAGCGCCTTGATGACTCACCGGGCGCAGGGAGGCTGCAGCGTCATCGTAGCTTCCTCTCCTCGCCGCCGGAGCTCCGTCTCCTGGGGACTCCATGCCGGCCCGGTGCGTCTTCCTGTGCGAGCCTCCCACCGGGAACCTCTCGCTGCTCTGTGGAAACCTTTCTTGCGCCGCCAGCCTTCGGGGCCCACTGGCTGCTGGCTACTGGCTGCTGGCTGCTGGGTGGGTGTGTGGGCGGGTGGGTGTCGCCCTAATGAGCCTTGCAACAATTGTCGGGGGGCCCCAAGCTGGCACACAACATAGGGGTTGTTTTGTGTGTGACCTGAGCCCGGCCACGTATTCAGGCCACCGCCAACGAGTGACGGCTCGTTTGCGAACGAGCCGGTTCCCAGAGCCGGCTCTGTTTTTACGGCACTGTGTTCCATGTTGAGTGTATAAATAATAGACATTTGATATTATTGATATCATGATCATTAGTCATTCATTTTAGCACATAATTTGGTCATGAAATCAGCAACAACAAAAAATAAAAATCTAAGGAGCCGCTTGGGAGCCAAAAGAACCGCCGCCTCTTTTTAGCGAGCTGAGCCGAAAGAACCGGTTCTCTGAAAAGAGCCGGAATTCCCATCACTATTGCCAACGCACCACTAAACCCCCCCCCCTCCCCCCCCATTTCAAAAGGCATGCACCCCTCGGCCGGTCCTTTCCCTGGCAGCCTGCACCGTTCCGCTCCAGCGGCACTGCCTCATTACGTAATGAGTTTGATGTGCGACGTCCAATCAGGGCCTGCTTGAAGCCAGATCGCCCCCGTTTCTGCCGAGGACAAAGGTGAGGTGCCCTGACAGTCGGTTGCCTCAGAGAACTGAATGAATGAATAAATAAATAAATACAATTTTTCATGTTTCCATACGTGTTTGCATTTTCCAACTTTGCTTTAGTATAACTTTTGTATAATAAAGTTAATAGTATAGTATAATAGGATAACTTTAGTATAATAGTTCACGTTTTAGAATAATCTGGACTGAATTGACCAGAGGTCTTCCATGAGCATCTAGATAATTTTTAACAGCTTCGGTTAAAAAAAAAAAAAAAAAAAAAAAAATCCAACTGCAGCACAAACCAATGCTATTTGTACATTTTTATTTTTCTCTGCAGTGAAAAGGTACTGAACAGTGAGCATGAAGCCAAGCCACTCGAGAATAATCTCCCTCTAACTTATGATTCACCTTTATATTGAACTACACAACAACAGTGTGGCTCGACTTAAAGCAACAATCACCACGATAATAGGTGAGTTACTTGTAAACAGAAGTTGTGTCTTTTAAAAGACCTTTAAACAGCAAACAAGCATGTTTTGCCAATGTAAGGAGTAGAGAGGACAGATATTTGCGTACAAATGCAGTAATTAAAAGAGAGAGAAATAGAAAGAGAAAAAGAAAGAGAAATACTCAAGTAAAGTGCAGGAAAAAATGGGGGGGGGGTTGAGGGTGGAAATGGATTCTTTCTTCTGAACAAAAGGCACAAATTATTGGTTTCCTCTCCAAACAGACTCCATGAATTGCATGTTGGGCAATCTTGTAAAAAGGGTCGAAAAAAATTACAGTAATGGCAGTAAAAACAGTGACTGACAGATAATGGCAGCCCAGCAGGGCTTTTAGGAGGCGTTGATCACTGGAAATAATGACTGAAAAAGTGAACAGTGCAGCCTTCTTCAGAATTGGGTATATGAGAAATCCAACACAGTCTCACTCCGTAGACGTCACATCATGTCAGGCTTGCGGAAAGAATGTCCCGTGACGTCACAGGTTGGAGACGTGAAACAACGGTCACGTTCTCCCCCCCCAAAAAAAATCCACATCAAATAAAATACCACGATTGGTAGTAGTGTTACGACCCCATAAACAGCTCACACCCAATGAGATCAAACACAATAAATAGGTCAAAAGTTGCAAATAAAAATACCTTTTTATTTTTAGAGGCAAGATAAATAATGTGACCAGCTTAAGAAAAATCCCAAATCTACCCCAAAAACATAACTCAATACTGGTGGGCCAGCCAAAAGTAACAAAGAGAAAGAGAGCCACTACGGCCCAACCCACATGGGCCTTCGGAGCAGAGTTCTCCCCTCTACCCAAACCCAACCAACTAAACCCTAAACCGAAGAGAAATTAAGCCACGAAAACTGAACTACTAAACCCACCAGAAAAGAAGAAATTAGAAAAAGCACAAACACAAAGAAGTAAGGCCACATCGAGCTGCCGGCAACTGCTGCTGCTGCTGCTGTGAATCAGGAAGTGAGACAGAGAGCTGCAATCACCTCCCCCTCTTTATAGGTCCCAATTACTAAGGAGCTACACCTGTGGCAAAGGAAACAGAATGAGCACAGGGTCGGACTGTTTAGCAAGATGGAGGGGGAACATGTAACAAGTAGTAAATCTGATATTTGATCAAAACTCTTCTATGTAATATAATAGATCTATATAGCAGATTCGCTCATCGCAGAGACGGCGCAGGTTGCCGTCTTTGGACCTCTGTGAGTGTCTATGAGCGACCGTGGAAGCCGCAAAATGGCGTCGCTGGCATCCGAAGAAGGCACAATGTGCCGTCGTGGGTTTCTGACAAAACGTCAATATGTGCCGTCTACGGAGTGAGACTGGAGAAATCGCACGCACAGGCGCGCACACATATGTACACACACACACACACACACACACACACACACACGTACGCGAGTTGAATCAAATTACCTGAGTCAAAATGACTTTTGTCACCTCTGTACACGCATGAAGGCACATCAGCGGGAGGAAGTCACAGGGGCGTATTCCACTTTGACGTGTGAGGCGTTCTAAGTGAGGCGGACAACACCTGCTTTAATACACTGCGCAAGGCACGTGCATCTTCCGCTGCTTCGCAATTGCAGCCTGCCACGCCTTTGACGGCTCGTTCAACAATTGTATAGTGCACAACTTTGCTGTGATCTCCATCACGCCGCTGTGGTTTTTCTTGAGCGAATGAGGAGCCTTTGCGGCTCTCTAAACTTCTAACGCGTGTTGTGCAAGTGTTCAGCGTATTCCGTTATGCAGGTATCGGATTTAACAGCAAAAACAAAAAACCCCATCGCCATGTTGGTGCCCAGTGTTCCGTTATGTGACACGACTTGACGTAGAGAATATGGTGCTCGGTGTTGTGTCCCATGATGTGACCAAACAGGGATGGCAATTTTGAGCGGTCATTGAGAAACGAACCTGGCTTGACAGCCATATCTGGCGTGGCCATGAGCCGCGTTTCAGACCTCTTAGCATCTTGTCTGGTGAAAAGTCTTCGACAGCCTTGCACTTAGCGCACGTCAAACCAGACCGTCAGTTAGCACGTCAGTCTTTTGAACATAAAAAAATATATATAAAGTTATTATTTCCCAGTTTCTGCGCCTGAAACTGGAGTTTCAAGGTTCTCACCTCCATGTTTGTCTCGTTTTAGGGCTTCGACACTGGATATTTCTTTTTGTTGTTTTTTTATTCTTCTTCATGGTCATATCACATGGATTATTCTTTTAAAAATGAATTTTTTTTCATTTTTTTGTTTGACCACAAGAACGCACAATAATCGTCTTGCATGTAACCCCACCTTCACCCCGAGACAGCGGGGACAGTGAATCCCTCGCAGAACCTGAGCGCAGGCAAAGTGCTGATGGAAAATACATGAACGAAACTCAAAATACTCAACGTTAACAGTGTGCAGCACTTTGATGCCGATTACAAGCAAGCATGTCATCAACTCCTGTTTACGGGCTGCAACACAGGCACGACACACAATGCACTTACATCACGGCGGAGATACATCGCCTGATATTGTGTAGGAAGTAAACACCTGGGGCCCGTCCGGTAAATGGTCATGCATCAGGAGTGCATCAAGAGCAAATGTAAGAGCTGCTATCTTTCTCAAGAAAATTTCAGTCACGTTGTGAGTCAGAACTGAAGACGCCTTTCGGCTGAGAGGCGGAACGTCTTCGATTACCTAGAACCGAGTCCAGCTGTTGATTGCTTGACTTCCCTCAGGCCTCGCTTTCTTAAAAAAACACTCACGTGTCTTAAACGGGCTGAATAGGGTTAAAGGTTGGCTGCCTCTCACCATCTTGACCTTGGTGAGCTTGTGATCCTGATTTATGATCACAAAAAAAAAGTACGCGAGTACAGAGTCAAGGGCACACAAGGCTTCTACTAGGTACTCCTACCTATGGGTGTCACACAATACTACAGGAAAAATCAATATGGGACCGTAGGCCTTATAATAAAAAAGGCATTAACCTCTTCTTTCTTCCCCGACTTCCCCGGGAGCAGCTGCATTTCAACAGGTATGCCTTGTATAAACTGAGATGTTGCATACCCACGCACCTCAGAAATCACGGCTAAGAATTTGTACAAAAATCTATCAGACACAGAACACCAAAGAAATCAAAACAGCCCGAGGTCGAAAGCACAGCAACATAAAGTGCAGAAACGCAGATTCAATGCTCATCCTGGAAGGCAGACAGACTCCAAAGATTCAGTCGGTGCCAGTTTTGTTCATATCCGACCGAGACTCACAGATCGAATTGTCAGAGGAGAGAAAAAACACTTTTGAGAATCACAACCAGAAAATTTTGCGTAATTGCAGACCCGGTTTACTCTGAGAATGTCAATTTTTGAGAAGAGGCCTCAAAAAAGGGCTCAAGGAAGAAGAGGTCCAAGTTATTCTGATAAATAGTAGGACTACTTATTGATGGGCTGATTGATCAATACTTGGTCTAAGTCACAACTTCAGGAGAGTGCACGAACATCCACCGTCACCATTTGCCATTGACGTTAAAACGCATTTGTGTGTGTGCGTGCGTTCGTGCGTTTGAAGACCTCTCTGCAACAATCGGCTGGTGCAGCCGAGCTGCTCTGCCGCTCATTGAAATGCGCAGAGTCGTCGGGTTCAACAGAAAATCCAGCAAGAAATTTAGCCAGGCTGATTTTCTTTTTCTTTTTTTGTCCCCTTCACTTCATCACCGCGAGATCAGACCGTAAGTTGAATAGAAAAACAAGAATTAGTCAGTCGTTTTAACCCTCAAATACATATGAAAAATGGGGCCCTGCTAGATTCAATAATTAAAGGATTATCCGGGATCGTGCACGTCTTGGAGACATAGCAATATTGTTTTCATCCATAGGTTATAACCGTTTTTGAAATCATATCTATATGTTCAAAATGAAAAAAAAAAAAACAACTACAAGAGAATTCCACAAAGTGCTCTGAAGAGAAATGAAGTCAGTGGTCAGTGACAGAGTGTTTAAATGCTGTGGGAATTATTATGTAAAAAAACTTTTTTTAATTTCTAAAAATAAAGCACAAAGAAAATCAAAGGCCGATGTAGTTCAGGCTGAAAACACAACAGGCCAGCAGCACAAATGCATTGAAAGGTTGCATTTAAGGTGCGACGGGGAAAGCAAACTACACACAGACACAGCTCTGTATTGCACTCGCACACTTACATTTACAGAAACATCATAAAAGACCATAATCACAGCGGCCTCTGCCGAGCTCCCGTTAAAAGGTATTCAGAATGCCCATGTGGTTGTTTTGCATCAAGCAGCCAGGTTATATGAGCAGTGAGTACAAGACAAAAAAAAAGAAAAAGAAAAGCGCATGGATACAAAAATCTGGGGAAAAAAAAAAGATATTTTGGTTCATTAAATTAATTTTTTTCGCCGCTTTCCAAAACGTCTGTTCGGCTGGTTCATATGCACACATATGGGTGTGGCTCTCTAGACCAGGGATGGGCAAACTTTTTGACTCGTGGGCAACAATGGGTTCCAAAATTTGACAGGAGGGCCAGACCAGGAGCAGATGGATGGATTGTTTTGGTGACCCACCTCATAGGTGAAAAAATATATCATGTTATATGCGGAAAATGTGTGCTTTAATGTCAATTGAAAATGAACAAAAGTGTTAAAACAAAATATGTCTTTGAAGACCCACGGTATTTAGCTCTTTATTGAAAACACTGAAACAAATTGAGAAATTTACAGCTATTTTATTATTTAATTATATTAATTATGTAATATTACCTCCTACGACTTGGTGTCCACATGTGTGAACATCACATTTTCGGCTGTCTAGACTGGTGTCCGCTTACGAGAACATTAAACTGCCACCTAGTGGTGGACGAAGAGTATAACACATCACATGTTAGATTCAAGATGGCCGACAACCCGCCCAGAGGCTCAGATGGCTGCTCCCAATCCAAACGTCGACCAGGTAAAACATTCAAACAAATTTCATGGTTGATTCTTGTTCAGATATGTATAGAAGTTTTCAATGTTTGTTATGGAAGTCGAATTTTGCTAAATATGTATGTGTATAAATATGTATAAAATATGTAATATCTCATATGTGCACATCATTTTTCTCCGAAACAATATTATCTAAAAATATAATTCTTTGTTCTTACTCATCAGGTCCCAATCAGTCTTAATATCAAGACAAAATAAAAAGGCATGCCTTGCAAGAGTTCTTAGTATTTAGGAGGTTAATACAATTTCGGATTTAAAAGCTTAACGGGCCGCAGTTTGCCCATGCCTGGCCTAGAAATGACTTGGAATGACTCTTACAACACCGAAAAAATGGATGAAATACAGCTATTTTAATACTTACTTGGTATTAATATAATTTCTTCAAGTTCGGCAGGCCAGATTAAAAAGCTTAACGGGCCGCATGTGGCCCCCGGGCAGTGGTTCATGTACTTTACTCGCTGGTAAAAATGTCTCTTGAAGTGCGACAGAGTTTTACAAAGACACGGGCAGAGACTCTCTGGCAGGTCTCATTTCCAAGTCCGACATGACGTTATGCGACGTGGATTCCCAGCAGACGTACACCGGTCGGCCGAGGAAGCGGCTGCCGTTGTTCTGGTCTCGCTCTTTGCTCTGGCTCTTGCTCTTGCTCTTGCTCTTGCTCTTGCTCTTGCTGTTAGTTCTGTCCTGAGACAAGGTCTTCTTCTTTTTCGGGACGCAGTGCCTCTCTTGGAGCTGGATGTGAATGGGACACTGGGTCTGGTTGGCCACGGGGAGGTGGATGCCCACGCGATTGCCCCGCGCCCTCGGCCACACCGTCATGAACAGGTGACGGAGCTCCTGCTGGAAAGTTTTGTTGAAGTAGAAGTAGATGAAGGGGTTGTAGATGTGGGAGCTTTTGGCAAAGAGCGCCGGGAATACGAAGCCCTCGGGGGCCATGTACCAGTTGCCTTTGTGGAAGATAAAGAGGAATGACACGACTGCGTACGGCGCCCATGCGATCACAAAGCCCAGGCTGATGCAGAAAAACATCTGTGGGAGGAAGAAGTTGTTCAGCACCCTAGAAAAATACTTATACTTACATATCGTTTAAAAAAAACAAAAACAAAAAAACCCTGTTTGGTTTCCATCTAAGATAGCGTGCCCTTTAAATGTCAACAAAAAGAGAAGGAAATAGAAAATCAGTCATGCAATGAGGCACAAACCACACTAGTTCTGTCAAAGACACGGCTGCCCAGTATAGAAGAAACAAGAAACAGAAGTGGTTGTCTTGGCAATTAACAAAAAGCTGTTCTGCAAGAACTATAATTATTTAGTCAAGTTCTCCTTCCAACCAATTCCTAAGATATAAAGACGAAACTGTAAAAACGAAATCGGCCAAAACAGCCGTCACATGAAGTCACCACAAATTTGGAAAATGTGATTCCACCCCCATTGTAAGAATTCCATACTTTCCAGATAAACCTTTGCCAGTTTGATGTTGCTGTTTTGTTGTTTTTCTGGTCAAACTTTGTCATTTTCGTCAACCTTTTTCAAGATTTATGTATATCCAATGTTCAAAACAACATGCGCAGGATACAGGGGGTTGGGAACACAGCCTGTGACATCATGTTCGTCCCATTTCTGTTGACAAAATATCTCAAGAATACCTGAGCTGGCAATTGTAATTCCATTCTCATTTTGCAGATAGCTCAAAGGCTTTTTCTAGATAGCTCAAAGGACTGACTCAAAAAAGTAGTTGGTCGACCAGCAGACCCCTAACTTTGATCTATCTCAGCTAGGAGGTCTGGTGGTCGAGTGTTCGCCCTAAGACTGGGAGGCTGTGGGTTCAATCCTTGGCTGGGTCTTACCAAAGACTACAAAAAGGGTACCACCTGCTTGTCACTCACTATTCGGGCTTGGACTTGGTTGGTGAAATCACCCAATGATTTCCACCACTCCTTCAAGGGATGGGTGAATTGCAAACGACAAATTTAACGTCCTTTGGGATTTGACAATATGCGACCAGAGAAACCATTGCCAAGTACCCAGCATTGGTGCGATTACTACAGCCATTACAGTTCAACACCGCTCACCATGGAGAGTCGTTTCTCCGTGTAGCGCAGGTTGTTCCGGATGCCTCTGGCGGACAGCAGGTAGGAGAAGCGCGACACCTTGTAGATGATCTGACACTGCGACACCACAATGAGCACGACGGGAACCAGGGTGAAGCAAGCGAAGGAGCAGATGACGTAGACGGCGTCCTTGGCCGAAGTGTGGTAGCCCCTCCAGGCGATGGTGCAGGACAGTCCGTAGGGCTCGGGGACGTAGGCGCCCCATCCAAACAGGGGAAAGCTGGACCACACGGTGGCCACCAACCAGATGCAGCAGCACGCTATCCGGATATTTGCTCCATCGAGCCACATAGCTGTGGAGAGAGAGAGAGAAATGACTTTCAGGTTTGTAAGGATACCAGAATGTCAAACAAGGGCATTTCAAATTGAGTGGACGTGTCTTCATTGTTGGTGATTGTGCGACACTTCACATGCTACACTGCCCCATGTGGGCCACAGTATGCCAAAAGTTGACCTCAACTCTTGCCTAAGCCCCCCGCCCTCATTTTTTTGTCAGACATAGGTTTAGCGCGACTTTAGTACCTCATCGGTTTCGGAGGCAACTTCCTCCTTCTGCAGAAAGTTTTACAACAGACAGCCGGAGTAGCGTGCAAGTTGGTCAGACACAGGGTTGTGCGATCGCCCTGTCAGCGATGCCGGATTTAACAGGTATGCCGCAGCCATAGTCTGCTATATATAGCAGCCAATTGACACGCCACCGAAGCTGGAAGCTGGAAGCTTTCTGCAGAAGTTAGTTTCCTAGCTGTCAAGGAAAATGTCATTCACAATATGTGTGACTACAGTCCATGATTAACAGGAATCTGCTTTTTATGCCGCAACTCCTGCTCACAAAAACAAACAAATTTTGACTAAAGCTCCTCAGGAAATGACTTCATTTCTAAAGCACGGATATTTTGAGACACAACTGTAATAGCGCTAATATACATGACACACAAGGCTATATAGGGAGCGGATGTGTGAGGTAGTCAATTCACATGATAAATACCACAGCACCTTATCAGGACTACGTTTTCATTTTTGTGCCGTCTGCTTTATTTATTCAAATGAAGCGTTTTATGTGAGCGGCCTTCCAAAAACGCATTAGTCCTCAAAGTGCCCGAAGGGACTAAATGATGAATTATGTTTGAATACAATGTTGTAGTTATTGTCTGATCTATTGTAATTTGTATTTGTCGTAAGCAGTGACGATCAACCATCTGCCCTAGTTGGGGCATCCTTGCAGTGTTTAACTAAACTTTTGCCAGCGTTTTTTTCCTGTCTTCTTTTTGTTTTTTGTTCTTTTGTTCTTTTGGTTTATTTTTTGATCACTGACTTGGGAGCACCAATACCTTTCTTCCAA
This sequence comes from Nelusetta ayraudi, assembly GCF_046127955.1. NCBI lineage: Eukaryota > Metazoa > Chordata > Actinopteri > Tetraodontiformes > Monacanthidae > Nelusetta > Nelusetta ayraudi. The sequence continues at coordinate 8,105,179 of NW_027466102.1, forward strand.
CACAGAGCCAATTAGCTGTGCCCTACAATGAACAGCTCAATGAGGGGGAAAAAAATAATTCAGATGGTTCCGGAAAACATCTCCTTCTGAACCCGAACAACCACCCGAACAAACCATCAGTGATGCAACCTGTGGATACCCTAGCGCAGGTTCAGGTGCTTCCATGTGAGCTTTTTGTTCACTTATTTATCGCATTTGCACTCATTATTTTCAAAATGTGCTTTTTCAAGGTCCCAAGACTTTCAAAGGTGCTTCACAGTCCCTCCAGACAAATGCGGGGATCTTTTGTGATCGTTGCGGGCAAAAATCCTTGATGATGCAGCACGTATTCAAAAAATAAATGCAATAAAATATGCGGGATATTTCTGCAATTTTACGCGATGAAATTGCGGAAGATTGCAAGAATTGCGGGAACTTGCAAAAATTGCGGAAAATTGAAAAAAAATTGCGGGGAATTTCAAGAAGTGTGGTTTGATGAAAACCAATTTAAAAAGTGGCTCTCCAACACCATTCTTACTAGCTACTACTGCCTTAATGTAAAGAGTCATATCTAATGACCTACTATGACTATAAAGAATACTAAATCACAGAAAGTGCTGAGAATAATCAAGTTCTCATCTTTTATTTCAGACCTTAGAGATGCCTCATACCTACAAAACAATGGGGCAAACAATAAATTGAAACAATAAAATAAAATGTACTTTGTATTTCAAAGAGGTAGCAAAACAGAACACCTCTGCTGAAATAAGTGCATACCTGAACAAAGTGTAAACTCTTATTGCGAAGTGGAACTGATATACAGTACTTACGACTGTACCAAAAGTGCAATCTTCCAACACAATTACAATGTTAGCCTCTTAACCTCTAACACTAGCCAATTCTTCACCACCCTATCCACCCTCCCCTCACCCTCAACGCCCATCTCCTCTTCCTCTTCCCCCACCTCGTCTACCTCCTCTTCCACCACCACCTCTTCCTCTCCCAGCCCTGCCATCTCCTCCCTCTCAAATGCTCCACTGTGGACTCGTTGGTTGTGGTAAAGGAAGACCAAGGCTTTGAGGTTTTGATTGGTTGTTGTTTTTCTTCTTCGTCTTGTTTTTCTTCGTCTTCTCCTTTGCTTTTTTAATAACGTTCTCAAAGGAACGGGAGGAAAATGGTTGCGCTTGAGTGAGGTAAACACAAAATATGCGGGGATTATAAAATTACGCAAACCTTGCATATTTTGCGCGGAAATCTGAGATTTATGCGGCGAAAGTGCGGCGTCATTGGCAAAATGCGACCCCCACATGATGACACGGACTTTGACTGATCGCATAATCGCGTTTTTCTGGAGGGACTGGCTTCAGAGGTTATGCCAGGGTTCCCAACTGGAACGGTGTCTTTGTCTCACCCTACCTGTCAGAGAGTGTCGCATTGTTTTGTTTTTGTCACCATACGCTTTGCCGTGTGACTTCAACCACCTCCTTATTTGGGTAACTTCCTGTTTGTGTTTTTCCCGCCATTTTTTTTTGACCCACCTGATTCCTATTTTAGACAATCAGACTAACTACTTAAGCCCAGCCATGGTAATCCTGCTTTGTCTGATCGTCACTTCAAGTCCTTGGATGTTCCTGACCGTTTCGAGAAGCCATTTACTCTGTTTCCGTCAGGCCTGTTCAGACAGTTCCTGTTTTTGACGTCAGAACTTGCCAGTCGATTTGGACTTCCCTGCCTCCGTCTGCGTGCCTGCCTGTGTACGACTCCTGCCTGTTTTGGACTACGTCTCTGCCTGCTGGATTTGTAAAAGTTAAAGAAATAAAGAATTTTCATTGCCTCTCATCCGCTTGTGGTTCCTGAATCGTGCCCTGACAGGCTAAGCTATTGTTCATCTATTATTAATGGCTGCATTGCTATCAGAGCTTGCCATCAGACTTAGCAACCTTTGCACTTGCTCTGTAAATACATTATCCCATGTATTTCACCCATTTCGACACACCACCGAGAAGCAGAGGCGCTCACCATAAACCAGGCTGTAGCAGGTCTTCAGGTAGCGGATGATGCTGATGGCGGTGATGGTGAACATGCTGCACAGGCCGAAGATGTAGCAGCCCAGGCCGTAGTAGACGCAGGTGACGTTTTCCCCCAGCCAGGCGTGGTGGAAGGAGGACATGATGGAGAGCGGGTAGAAGCAGATGCAGCACAGGAAGTCCACCACGGCGAGGTTGACGCACAGCAGCTCGGAGCCCACCATCTTCTTCCTCCTGCGGTAACAGATGACCAGGACCAGCCCGTTGCCCAGAATCGAGAGCAGAACTAGGCGGCAAGAGCAACAGAATGCGTGTGGGTCTCAACTGTGTGGAGACTCCATAGACACTTTTCCACCACCATTCTTATTTTGAAATACACACACACGCACACAGAAAGAAACCCATTTTGCATTAGCACCCGTCACTGACAGTAACTGCAAAACATGCCACTGCTGATAAAGGAATGTTTTTATCCCTCAAGTCAATAGTGTATCTGCAGAAAAAATGTGTGGTTACGTTCCGGTGAGATAAAAAGGCTTTGTGGTACAATTATATTACACATGCCATTTTCTGAATAAAAGAACAGGGAAATGAAAGGGAAACATTCTTTCTTCAGGTTATTAAGTTGATTCAACAAGAAGATTGAAAACTAAAAAGCTGCAAAAAAAAAAAAAAAAAAAAAATCTTATCCTAAAACACTCCCTCCTACTGGTCAATTAACACAACAGACTAATTGGTACAAATGCAAACCTTCACCTGAGTGACTTGACGTTGTGCCTTAAACAAAAGCAGGCATGTTGAAATGTCAATCAGTGTGCCGAGGGATCATTTGTCTGTGTTTTTCCCTGCATTCAGAATAAAACGTCTTCCTTTCACAACAGTGGAGGGAAGACTTTTGAAGAAAAAGTGCAAAAAATGCCAAGAAAACGCATTACATTGATAATAACTACTACTAATAATAATAACAATAATAATAATAATGACGACAACATCATAATCAACAACAACAACAACAACAACAACAACAACAACTACTACTACTACTACTACACGTTCACCGTTTCAAATAATATTCTAAAGAGGTTTCAAACAGAGCAGGTGATGTGCATACCAACTGAGAGGATGGTCAGTCCCACGCAGATGTCAGCAGACGGCGTGAGTTTGGATATAAACACCGACACGGTCCGGTTTTCGTCGCTGAAGTCCCCAGACATCGCTCCCCGGTTCGTCCCCAACTGGTTCCGGCAGGGTCCTTTGACCGTCTCATGAAGCCCATGTGTCAGTTAAGAGTCGGAGTCGGTCTTTTATACAAGTAGACGAGTCGCCATGGTAACTTGTGGCGCGAATTAATATCTCCCCCCCACCCATAAAGCAACGCAAGGCACGTGCGATCCGGCGCACATGGCTCGTTAGCGGGACCCCAGTGCAGTGCAAGGGGGCGTGGTTTCATTGCCGCTAATTCATAAAATCCCCATAGAGACTCAGCTGCGTGTGGGGGAAATAGATTAATCAGGAATAATATTCGAAACGTGTGTTGGTGTCATTCTTTTCAATTCATGGGGAAATAACTTTGCAACGTTCATGTTTTTGACTGGATTATTCTGGATAATTCATGATAAATTTGAGCTGTTTCAAATGACCTAAAATGACAACTAAACATTTGAAGAGGAAGATTTTAGATTACAATACATGTATTATTATATATATATACATGATTTTTTTTTTTAATTCATTTGAATAGTAGTGTAGTGTTTACCATTGCTTTTGATTGATTCTGAAGAATTTATAGTGAGACAATCTGCCAATAGGGGATGTAAGTAGACAATTCTTCATGAGTGACTTTTAAAATATTCAGTTTATATTCCGCAAAGAACAAAAAGCAATTTATTCACTAATTATTGTGCCTAATGATACCCCTCTGGAAATGACCCACTGCAAACCCAATAAAGGGTTAAAAGTTAATTATGTCTTAAATCACGACCAATGCAAAATCATTCCATGCATAATGTCAGGATAAATTCACTGGCAAAATGCACCTTTTCGAAAATAAATGTTAAAAACAAACAAACAAACTGACAAAAACAGTGGTTATCCGCTGCTTGTGATGGCTGTGAAATTTTAACAGCTTGAAGCCTCACGTCACAAATATGTTTGTTATTCGTTTTAAACCACCTTTGAGTGCCATCAATCACAGTAACGCACATACATGTCTGCTAAAGCACAGGAAAAGATGTGTGTTCCGGCTGGTTCTCATTGTTGTCAATCTGTGAGAGAATGTTTAGTTTTTTTTCATCCCAATTTGCGGTTTTGCTGTTCAATACATGTTTTGATTGTGTGAGCGCAGCTATTGTCAGCATCAATGCTGTAAATGTGCATTTTGTTTTGTTTCCCTCAGACTCGAAGATGTGTTTTCAGCCAGTCTGTCGGAATTATTGCTCAATATGCATTAATGTATATGTTTTTAGATTATCACTGGATGGTTTATGTTCACTACAATTGTAACTCCTACCGGCCAATGGGGTGAAATTTAAATGACAGGTTTAAATTGAAGTGACGAAAACAAAAATGAAACACCTTCAACTTCGACAATTGAAGTAGACAGCACTTTAAAAGAGAGTGACTGAAAACGTGAAGTTTGCCAGCGAGTCGATAAGAAAATTCCAGCCAACCACCTCAGGGCCTTCAAGCATCGGCTTGGCCTCTACAATAACAAACAAAGCATGAAAATCACAAATGGGGGGAAAGGCAAAAATATTCTTTGGAACAAAAAGAAAGGAAAAACTTTCCTTTTCTCCCACCCAAAAATTGTTAACTTCATTGTTAACTTCAAACTAACCTTAGCCATATAGCATCTTCATTTTAAAATGTCACAAGGGCCCCGGGTGGAATACTGATGAGCAAGCAACCAAGGCGGAATAAGCATAACACGTGCAGACGGGAGGATCAGAGATAACGCCAATCCATTTTTAAAACTCTGCGCAGATCAATAGCTCATAATGAAAGCTTTCGAGGAGGTCAATAAAAGTCAAAGCCAGTCCTGGAGTTGTTGTTTTTTTTCAGTTAAAACTCTTGACGAGACTTGTGAGAGCAGGATGACTTGCTATACCAACACTGCTTGCTCATTAAAACCTATCAAGCCTGTCTTTGTTCTGAACATTCAAATATCACTTTCATTCCTAATTTATCTCAAAACACAATCCCTGTCCTGATTATCCCCACTGTATTTGGGTCCCGTGCTACACATCTATCACTGCGTGATGGAATAATCATGTTAAGGGCCAGTGACAATGATGACACTGATTAAATGCTAAAAGCAAGTCTGAGATCTCCACTAATTATTTCATTTCATTTACATTCAAATATCACCTTCATTCCTAATTTATCTCAAAACACAATCCCTGTCCTGATTATCCCCACTGTATTTGGGTACCGTGCTACAGTGTAATAGTTACACATCTATCACTGCGTGATGGAATAATCATGTTAAGGGCCAGTGACAATGATGACGCTGATTAAATGCTAAAAGAAAGTCTGAGATCTCCACTCATTATTTCATTTCATTTACATTCTTGTATGAAAATGGACACTTTGAGCTACAGCCTGCGTGTGTCACCGTGAACAATCAACAATCACCATGAAAACGTTCAATTAAGGCTGATTAACTAGGGGTGACAAGGCCTGCCCTTGGGAAATATAAATATAGCGCTGGTCGGCAGAAGGTGTGCTGAAAAACCTCAGGGCGGTTATGAATCAACCATCTGGGCAGATTTCAAAGATTCTTTCAGCCTGAATGAGTGCACTGATACGATTATTAACTATGCTAATAACTATGCTGGGCACCACTTGTATTTCATAATTATACCACTAGTTCCTATTCTAAGCAGGAAACAGAGGATGAACAATCAGTTCTGACCAGTGGCACTCCAGAAGGCTGGCGTCTCAGTCCTCTATTATACGTAATGACAGACTCCGGAACAGCAGTTCAAAAAGATAGAAGGCTGAAATGTGATCTTTAGGTTTTTATTGCTGTTTTTCTTAATGAATTTTCTCTCATTTTATTCCTATTGTGATTTTTTTTTTCATATTTCATTTTATATTCAACTGGGCGGAGAGAGAGAGCCGCGGCAAAATTCATTTCATTGCTTTATCTTACACTGTACTTGAATGCATATGACATATAAACTTGAACTCTTTATTGTCTGGAAAAATATATCATAAAATAATAACATATAGTACAACAATGACAATTGTATGACATATAACATATTATAACAATAACATTTAGAATCATTTTCTTTATCCGTTGAACTTGAACATTTCTGCATCGCTTTCTTTCAGAGCTTGATGAGCGATGGATCAACATCTGATGTCTAATGGCAAATACCACATCAGCAGCTTGTGAGCCTAGCTTAGCTTGGAATACAGATGAGACCAGCGCGATGAATCACGACCAAAAACACGCAAACATGTTAAAACAATAAACCAGAAATAGCTCCAGGCACTTTATCTCTTTTAATCCATTAAGAGTGAGTGCAGACCTCATCAAGTAGACAGGTATTTTTTTTATTTATTTAAAAAAAAAAAATCTGGTTTATTAAGGGACGCACGCATTTTCAACACACATATAGTAATAGTGTTAGAGTGATTTATCAACTGCTGATGGCTCTCTTTTGTTGCCAAATAACCAAACTCTACTGGAGTGTGCAGCACAGGGCCGACAATTTAAAATTAATTCTGGAATAGCCTTTTTGAAAGCTTCTTTGCAGCCCTTAATTTGCCACAATGACAATTTAATGACAAATTTTAAGATGGAAAAAAATAAAAAAAGAACAGACAACAGATCTTTGGTCACAAGAGGTAATAGGCCAGGAATGTGTGCTTCACTTGCATATGAAAGTACGATGCATTTTATTTTATTTTCAATGAGGGATTTGTCGGCGCAAGTGTCGGTCGACGCAGGCCGAGGCCGCTTGGGTTCCTGTGGTCTCATTTCATTTTCGACGCTAAGCTACGCTAACCGGCTAATGCGGCTGCCTTGCCTAGCCGACCCGAGCGGTGCGGAACAAAGGGGGTCGCACCGAACTCCGATCCAAAAAGCCTGATGGGGTCGTTTCTGTTCAAAATACTCGATAAATAATCTCAATCGAGCGAGGCCGAAATACTCTGCGAACCTTCAAACTCAACTCTGTAGTGTACAAAGTTCAATGACAACAAGAGAGACGCACAGATGAACGCGACGTTGACGCTCCCACCTATAGAGTCCTTTGCGGAGATGCGAGTCCAGCGAGCATGGTTTTGGTGAACTTTCCAAACGTCTTTCTTTGGCCTTGCACCCCCCCCACCCCACCCCCTCTCGTTTGGCCAGCCCGTCGTTTTTTTTTCTTTCTCTCGGTAACAGCCCTTGTTTGGACACAGTGGAAACTACGAACGTAAACTAGCAATGTATGTGGTCCCGTATGCCATTGAATACACCTTAAGTCCACAGTTCCCCTCTTTCTTCTTCTTTTTTTTTTTTTTTTTTTTTTTTGAGAATTATACCAAAGTGTGGACAGAAACAGAAGAACACAGACTGAAAGAGCATAGCGGCAACCGTTTGAAAAAAAAAAACAACAACAACAACAACAAAAAAAAACCCAACAACAATCAGTTCAAGTCAATATTTTTCTCCCCACGTATCACACACCATGACTAGAGTAAAAAACTATTTGTTTTCAGGTAAGAAACTAAATTTGTAAAGGATACATCTTCGATCGGAGACAGGTTTAACAATTGGGTATTGCGTCGACTCTGGAACGTCCCAAAAAAAAATTTAGTTGTAGGATAAAATATAGCAAGGCTGGTGTTCTGAGTCACTAAGTAGCTCTAATATACCGCTGAGGTGCAAGTGTGTGTGTGTGTGTGTGTGCGCGCGTGTGTGTTTTAACCTCAGTTCGCGTCCCGCTGCTGTGGATACAAAAAAAGAGAGGCAACTACTTTTGTGTCAATTGGCACATGGGTTGCTCTCCTCCATTCTCGGGCCGGCTGTGCGCAGTTTGCATGTTCTTGCCACACAGTCCAAATAACTGTGGCACTATTTTTATTCCCGGTGACAGAAGAGGGCGACACGCATTTTGCCACCTTGCCTGTTGGAAACGACATTAAGAGCCAACCCCCAAATCGAATCAATCGCCCCAAAGCCCATCGTCGGCCACGCAGCAACTGGAGGCCACGGTGAAGAGTGTCCCAGGTCTCAGTGCCAATGGCTGTCTGCTTCCTGTCCACTTTCTAACGCTTCTACAGTATGAATCCATTCGCGCCTACTTCACCGTAGGGACGACACAGCAGAGAACTGGGGAAACAATCTCAGCTTGTTCTTGTTCTCCCAACAAAGAGGGTTTGAATGATCAAAAAGTCAAAGTGTGTGAAATGCTCCAAAAAAGAGTAACCTGACAGATCAAATCTTTCCTACATTTATTTCACGTTAATTGGTTAAAAAAAAATACACACACATGTGTATGTGTGTGAGTGTGTGTGTGTGCGTGTGTATGTATATATATATGTGTAAATATACATATATATACACACGCACATATATATATATATATATATATATACACACGCACATATATATATACACACGCACATATATATATATATATATATACACACGCACATATATATATATATATATATATATATACACATATACATATATGTGTGTGTAAATATACATATATATACACATGTACATATACATAAATATATATATAAATAATATATATATATATGTATATATATATATATATATATATATATACATATATGTATATATGTATATATATATGTATGTATATATATATGTATATATATATATGTATATGTATATATATATATATATATATATATATATATATATATATATAGATATATGTATATATATATATATATATATATATATATGTACATACACACACACACACACACACACACACATATATGCATCTTTCTCATTCAAAGACATCCAATGAGTTTTTTTGTTTGCCATTGCAGCCAGTGGGAGTCATAATGGACTCATGACAAATTGGAAATTCAGAGATCCTGAACACTGGAAAAGACGTCTGAAGTAAAAAGTCTTGAGTGGCAGTAACTCCGGCAGGTTCAACGGCAGCAGCGAGTCTACGCATGGGTTGGCACGTGGGTTGCTCTCCTCAGCTGCTGACTGCAGTCATCGCGACGCCGTGGCGCCCTCTTATGGGTCACAGCAGTCGCTGCAGCATCGAGGCTCTCGTCCTAGGCGTCCATGTTCGCATAACTGCTGCTGGTGCTGCTGCTGTTGTTGTTGTTGTTGTTCTGGATGAGACCATGGCTGTTGTTCTGGATGTGAGCGCTGTTGCCGAGTCTGAAATCCTCCAGCTTCTTCCACAGGTCGGCCCGCTCCTGCTCTTTCTTCTTCTCCCTGTTGATGACAAGATGAATTGGTGAAAATAATAATAGGACTTCTAAGAGGCGACAAAAGAGATATCAAAAGAAAAATTAAGTTAGCTAAATAATTAACTAAATAAATAAACAAAACCAGTGACTGGAAATCGAAGTGCTGGAGCTGCAGCACCCTCTACTGGCGAGGGGCTGCAGCTGCACAAGCAGAACAAACGACTTTTCTAAACTTTCATGTTTTCTCGTGTAACAGTTGCAACAATAAATGTATGCATCTGTTGACTGGCTGGTCTTCTTATTTCCTGTGCTTCAGTGTTATTCAAGCAGCTACTTACAGGACACAGATGATCTGTGTGTCTGTGCCTTGGTCTGTTATAAAGATTGATGAAATAAACACCCATTTGGAATATTTTGTTGCTGTTGTTGCTGTTGTTATTGAATGTCAAATTACATATAAACTCTATTAATGTAGGCTGCATATCATTTATTGAACACAACGTTTGATTTTCAGTCTGCATTGGCAATGACCTGAACTCGGAAGCGCTTACTTGTGAAAAGATCAATTTATACGTAAACGCCTGTGTTGTATTTCATAAAAAATTTGAGTTTGAGCTCTAAATGGCCAAATAAAATTAGAAAAATCCAGATAAAAATAAACAGATAAAAATCCTCACTCATTCATTTTCCATACCCGCTTAGTCCCGAGCTCAGGGTCACGGGGACAGATAAAAAATAATAAATGGTAATGTTACTGAGAAGTCAATGATTTTTGTTCTATCAAACTTGCCCCAAACGCTTGATTTGTGATGGAACTGGAGGAGGACATGGAACTGTCCTCATATCTGTGAACTTTCTCGGTGCATCACAGCTTGGACATGATTATATGTATTTTCTCCTTCTGCAAAACCTAATAATAAAGAAGACAGTTGCTGCTGATCCCCACGGAACACCTCACCCCAGCACATATTTCCTAGCCCAGAAGAACCCGTTTGTAATTCCTCTCCCCGACGGAGAAAGAATGCTCTCTGGCCTCGCTGCTCTCACATATTTCCACAAGAAGGAGCAGGAAAAAATATGCCGGCGACAGAGTGATTTGTGCAGCTCGACCGCGGGGATCATTAAAAGCCCGCACGTTCACAAGGTGCCGGGGCGCCGCGGGGCGGCCATCTGGAGCAGATTATGAGTCCGGCCACACAGGTGCGACGCGTCGCGTCACAAGGGGGGAGTCGTTCACCTCTGCCTGTCCGCTTTGTAGGAGGAGGTCAGCTCGTCGAAAAGGGTGCCGTTCATCTCCATCAGCGTCTTCAGCACGTTGTACACCAGCGCCACGATGGTCCTTCAACACAGCAGCAAAAGGTCTGGCTTCAGCAAAGTTCAGTCTCGACGATCAAAGCACCACACGGCTTCGCTTTCATTTCTTAAATACCCACGGCAGTCATTATTTATTTTTTTTTTTAAACTAATGGCCACTTCTTGCGGCAAAAACTTTATTTTCAGCACAGGTGGAATTTGTTGTAAACTTCCTTTGCTTGGAAAAGTACATGTATTTCAAATAGTGGGGTGTAATGTGTGGAATGGGTTGGGTGCACGTCAGAATTGTCTCAAGACGCCTTTGACTAAAAAGGGCGCGGTGTCCAGAGTGGAAAACTCACGGGTTCCAGTGCTCCTTGGAGATGATGTACAGGCTGCGGAACATGATGGGCAGGACCTTGTCGATGTTCTCCTCTATGAGGCTGAGAATGTACTCGTTGTTCCAGAAGTACAACGCCCGCTCTGCTACCTGCCAGAGAAGACGCACGCACACACGCACACGAGAAGTCAAGTCTTTGCACATCCTCAATATTCTTCTCCTGCATTAAAATAGCAGAAATGCCCTCATAACAGCTACTAGTAACGGTTTAGTGTGTAATATTTGGAGATTCTGAAGAAAAAACAGCCACATCGAGTGGTTCCATTTCAGATTGCAGCATCTTTTGCTCTCCCTTCCCCTCCTGAGCCTGCCAGTGAACTACGATAGCCTGCGCACCCAAACCTGGATACCTTGTACACCTGCTTATGTGTTGGTTTATTTGAGGACCTGAGCCTTCACCCTAATTACAAAACGCCCTCTCAGGGGGGCTGGATTGTCCAGTGGGCTTCCTTAGAAATATTGCAGTCCAGGATAGCAGCTAACTGCTAGCAAGACCCTTGCGATATGTATGTATGTTCTATATACAGTATATGTGAGAACTATTCTAGGGGTAGGCGAACCAAATGACTTTTATTATCCTGCGATTATCCACTTTTATTGATGTATTTATGGGCAGTATGTTAAGCCTTTACCAACACATAAATCATAAAACAAGACAGATTTCACACACTGGACTTGTAATACATGGAAGGAAACTATTAGCTCCTGTTCTGTTTGCGTCACTCGTGTACCTGGAAGTGCGGTTTGGCCACACATATCGAGATCTGTTTGAACAGCGGCTCCTGGATTTTCTTAAAATGCGTCGGCTCAATGATGTCCAGGATCTCTTCGACTTCGCCCAGGAACATCAGCTGGAAATGAAAAGCAGAGTTTAGCAGGAAACGGCGACTCAAACCAGCTGGACAAACGTGCGTTTTAACACGCCATACCTCTTTCTGGCTGCATGTTTTGGGCCAGAACTTCAGAAGCCCACGGATCACCTGCAACAAAGGGAGGAGGAAGAGAATTTTGACGAGAATATCTCGGGTACGTCTAAAAATAAATAACAGGGGCGCAGAAAACAGCAACAGTGTCTTTTGAGTGGGCGGCTTTGAGCTCGATGTTCTTCTCAGTGTGTACAGATTTAGCGCTTGGAGCTCTGAGCATGGAGTGGGTGTGGGGAGGGAGAGAGTACCGGTTCGGTGAGCGAGGGATCCTTCTCAAGGAACTGGATCAAGCAGTAGGTCAGCTGGAGCAAAAAGGAAAAAACAAACAAACAAAACTTCAAAATCAAAAAAATCACAAAAACTTGTTAAAACTGCATCTCAGATTGATTTGTAAATAATTGCGACTGAATACAGACTGGATTTGTGCTATTCAGATTCATCACCACTAGGAGGAGCTACATACAAAGGCAAAACTACTGTTTTCAGTCCATGACGCAGAAGAGATCAGGAAACTTTTTTCCCAGCAAGGTCAACGACCCGGCTTGAATACAGCTACTAAAAATACAAACTCAATGGTTTTATAACTGAGACGGAATCCATTGACGGTGTAGTTTTGTTCCTACCTGAGCGTGGAACAGGGACAGTTCCTTAGCGGTGTGCAGGGGCAGGAGAACCTTGATGAGGAACTGCTTGTGCTCTGCTTTCAAAGGCAAGGCGAAGCCATTGATGATACTAAAAAAAAAACACACAGGGGGACATAGCAGTTGTTGTGGTGGATGGGTGAGCAGAAAGACAAAAAAGAAAAAGAAAAAAAGAAACCAGAACAGGACAAAACAAGCCCGGTGCTTTGAGGGCCGAAAAAGCGACCATTCGAAATGCAAAAGAATGTTTTAAAATGAGAGTGAAGCTTTGGTCACATGACCCACTACTTTTCCCTTACCTTCCCAGGATCTCCAGCAGTTCAGCGATTCCGTTGAAGTGATGGTTTTCAAAGATAAACCTGGGAAACAGACAGAAAGAAAAATTCAAACCTTTAGAGCGAACTTCAGGCAAACTCTTAACACAGAGTTCACGACAGCTTGAAAGGTCCAGTGTGTATAATTTGGCTTCATTTATGATTCTTATACTTTATATAAAAGCTTAATATACTGCCCATAAATACATATATAAAAGTGTATACTCACAGTACAATAAAATAATAGTTTTTTTCCTATCTTCCTATCCTATCCATAGGACAGTTCTAACTTATATACTTATACCTGTTAGCTGCCATCTTGCACTGCCATACTTCTAAGGAAGCCCAGTGTGGACAATCCAGCCCACCCGAGAGCGCGTTTCGTAATTAGGGTGAAGGCTCAGGTCCTCAAATAAACGAATACATTAGCTGGTGGACGAGGCATCCAGGTTTTGGTTGCACAGGCCACTGTAGTTCACTGGAAGACGTGCATACGGAAGATGCAGCAATCTGAAATGCAACCACTTGATGTGGCCGTTTCTCCAAACACACTCGCGTCCTCAAATAAACCAACAAAGAAAAAGGTGGACGGGGTATATAGGTTTGAGCTCACAGGCCACTGTAGCTCCCTGGCAAGATCAGGAGAGGGAGGGTACTGCGTCACTAAGAGGACTTTAGCGAAAGACCACTGCAGTCTAAAATGCAACCACTTGATGTCGCTGTTTCTACTTCATATCATATCTTCATATATTACACACTGTTCCGTGATGAGCGAGTCAGAGAAATATAAACCATATACCAGAAGACAGCGGTGCAAGTGAAGAAGGTTGCGGGTTCGATTCTCGGGTCAGGTGTGCAGTTTGCATGTTCTTGCAACACAGTCCAAATACAAGTGCATTAGGCTAACTGAGAACTCTAAATTGTCCAAGCAGAGTGTTGATGACACAAGACAAGGTGGTCACTGGTACGTGATGGTTCCACACAGTGTCCACACATCCTGGCGTCTACCTCTGCTCGGTTTACGGGTAGCTGTGCAGCCGCGTTATGTACGCACAGTGCCTGACAACTGCGCCACTATTTTTATTCCCGGTGACAGATGGCCAAAGAGGGTGACACACATTTTGCCACCTTGCCTGTTAGAAACGACATTAAGGCCCCCACACCCCCACCCTTTCTTTTTTTTTTCTTTTTTCAATCATCCCAAATCCCATTGTCAGTCACGCAGCAACTTGAGGCCTCAGTGTCTCAGGTCTCAGTGCCAATGGCTGTCTACTTCCTGTCCGCTTTCGAATGCTTCTATGAATCCATTCGCACCCACTTCTGAGTAGGGACGACACAGTGGAGAACTGGGAAACAATCTCAGCTTGTTCTTGTTCTCTCATCAAAGATGGTTTGAATGATGAAAAAGCGAGAGTGTATATATCTTTGTTTGCCATTGCAGCCAGTGGGAGGCATACTAGACTTGAGACACATTGTAAATTCAGAGATCCTGAACACTGACGAGGAAAAAATATCCCCAGTAAAAACTCTTAGATGCCGGCCGTGGCAGCCTGTTATCCTCAACTCCGCCGAGCAACTCCGACAGGTTCAACTGCAACAGAGAGTCTGCGAAGAGCCCAGTGAGGGAACATTCGCAACCAGCAGACTCAGTTTGATTTATCGGGCATAGAGAGCGGCCATATTAAAAATAGATTATTATTTTTTTTCGCCGTGGGTCTCGTTTCCTCTAACTGGAATTTTATAATCACTGGGGGAAATGACGGCGCTGTTTCATAAAGACGTTGGTAAGTTTGACTGAAGATGAGCCCTTTGGACGCACAGGGCAACGGAGCCTCACTCCAGCAGTGAGCAAACTGAGAGCCCGTGTCCGTTTCGCTTTCAGCACGTCTTTACTTTTCATGGCGACAGAGCGTTACGCAGCTCATCTTACACAACCACCTAACTGCCGCTACTTTCTAACTTTTTGGTTTTTTCCCCTGAAATCCCAAGGCAGGAAAACGCCTGGCTGGCACAGAGGCCTATTGTTAGCAAACTTTTAATAGTTCAGTTCTGTAGGCAATCAAGACATCTGAGTTCCTTCAAAGAACTGATGCCTTGCAGGTTGCTTTTTGATAAGGATTTAAATTTAGTGACACTAAAGCTCGTGCTTCAGGGATTAAGAGGCTATAATGCATTACCTGCTACACAAACAGGGCCTTAGTAGGATACAGTATGTTTTGGGGCGTCGTCTTCTTTGTGGATACTTGGTCAAAAGTTCATAGAGCAACAAGACAAAGTAAGAAGAAAGAAAGAAAGAGAGAAAGAAAGAGAGAAAGAAAGAAAGAAAGAAAGAAAGAAAGAAAGACCCCTGTGGACCTGATGGCGCATCCTGTGACTGCAGACTGAGGAGATGTGTTTTTTCCTAGATGGTCACGTCCTGATTCACAAAGACACCTTTTAGCAGCAGGTGTTGCACGTGCATTATCGGCTGCAGCTCAGCGTCTGAATCACGAAGCAACCAGCGGCCCAAAAACGCGTAGACCTCCTGATCCTTCAAGTTCAGACGATATGAACGGCCACGTTTGGACAAGTCACAATTTAATGGCGGTCAGTTTGTTTTCCTTCATCCCCCGCCCACCCCCCGCTCTCGCCCGACTCGGTCGCTCTGCATTTTCTGGATTCTTGGCGTTTAAACGGTAACGAGGTGTCGCTGGTGCGTCCTGTCCTGTCCTCTCACCGCAGGAAGATGTTGTTGATCTGCTTCCTGATGAAGGCCCGCAGGCCTAGGAACTTCCCGTAGATCCGATGCAGGATGGTCTTCAGGAAGTCCCGCTCCCGAGGGTCCTCGCTGTCAAACAGCTCCAGCAGCTGCAGATGGAGACAAGGACGGACAGGGTTGGTTTTTTTTCCGGATTGAGTCGCTACATTTTGATTTGATTGCGATGGGGAGGAAAAGAAAAAAAAAAAACAACCTTTGGGGTGCTCAGACCCTGAAACAACTCTGTGGCTAAATGTAAGCGCAACTCCTAAAAGTAGTAGTAGTCAAGCAGACTGGAAACGAAACATCCACGTTGTCAGACAGTTTTCAAACTGAATCAAAGCGATACTGACCCTGTTTTCTACTGTTGTGTGTTCTAGCTCTGTTACATTTCATTTGCTGTTATGTCATAATGTTGTACGACCACATTCTAGACACTGCTTTAGTTTACATCTCTATTAAAAGAGCTCCAATATCTGGGTAAAATCTAAAATGTATGACCCGGATACACAGATCTGCTTATCATTATTAGCGAATGAGAACAGCTTCTGTTGACTATAAAACTTAGATACTTGTTGTCACTGACATTGAAGTTCTTCGTACCAATACTTGAATTGAATTTATCACAATACTGGAATTGACTTTATCAATACCGCCGCCGTTAAAAGGTGCAGAGCTCCTTACACCTCGCGCCGCCGCCACGGCTCAACGAGTTCGTTTCATCACGGCGACGGATTTAATTTATCTACAAATCAAATGTAATGGAGTTCAGTGACGACAAATCGAGGTATTGCGTTCCTGTCCATCTCTATATTAACATTGAAAACCAGCAAGACTGTGCCCTCCATTCTCGTCGGGCCCTTAGATTTGCCCATGAGGTTTTGTTTCTCATTGCTATCAGTGTTTTACATAACAGCCGCTGGACGCTTTGTTGTGTAAATACGTCTAAATGTCAGGCAGTTGGTCGTCTTTTCCAGCGACACACAGCAAGTTGAGCATTATTTTCCCCCCTTTTTTTTTTTTTTTTATTACGATATGTCTCCTTTTTTTTTTTATTACCGCCCCTGAGAAATGAAACCTCAGGTTTAAGTTGATTCTGGTCAATATTAAAAAAAAAAAAAACGAAAAACATAAAAATAAAATGACAGCAGCACATCGGCTTCGTTACGCCACCACCAGCCTGGGTGTATTTCAGACGGGCGGGGGGTGGGGGGGGGCATCGACAGTCAATCACAGAGCGCCGCATGAGGCCTTTTCTCAGAAGAGCCCGCGGTGCGAGTCCGTCACCGCCACACGGGACGAGGCCAGTAAAAAGCATGTGACGACTCCAGTGAGTGTAATTTCAACCTGTAATCTTGTCATTTTTTTTTCACTTTTTCCTCATCGTCTTTCCAGGATAAACTTCACACATGCGGCTCTGATCAGCTGACTCTGACGTGCGAATGCGCGCAGGGGGGGAGCGGGCATCTAAACTTTGTGATCGAATCATCGTGAGCCATAAAAAATAAATATATCGGAATGTCAGATTGCCAAGCGCACGATTCAATGTCCTTATAAGAGCAGGAGCGAGTGGACTTAAAGTCTCTGCAGATTATTCCAACAAGGGAAGTCCTTGGAATCTTCCAGAGTGGCATCAGAAAATAGAGCCGGAGCCACATCACCTCGTTGGTCCACGGTGATCTCGAATAAAAACGCGTCCGTTCTGACTGTCTCATCAATTGTGGTCGTGTCTCACCTCCAGCGCGGCGCTTCGCTGACTGATTCTGCGAGCGAGCCTGCAAGTCGCCGTCCCTAATGCCAGATCTGGGCTTGAAAGAATACTATGCGGCCGTCCAAAACGGCAGCAGTCGGGCTTCCCTCTGAATCACCTCTTGGACTGAAAACGCCGCGCACTATCCCCCCCCCCCGGGGTCTAAACACGCCACACTGACCCCCATTCAGTGAGGAGAAGCAGACGGCCCGCATCAAGACAAAGGAGACGCTGCTCTCGTGGGGTAAGTGCAATCTTTTAGCTGTTTTTACTCTTACGCCGCGATCTCCGACCTATGAAATAACAACGCGCGCGTCAAGGTCAGCGTCGACAGCGTCTCTGCTCTGCATATGGCCGTTTTCTCATGATGACTTTTTTTCTTTTTTGGAAGCAACTGCATTATGCAACACTGGTGAAGATCCAGGAGGGAAGAGCTTGTTTTTACATGTGCAATCACAGGCGTCGGGATACTTTGTTACTGTACTGAAGTAGAGTTTTCCGTTGTCTCTACTTTATTTGAGCAGTTCTTTTTCTGACCACTTTCACTTTCACTCCGTACATTTGGACACAAATGTCCCTACTTTCTTCTTCTTACATTGGGGAAAAACATGCTTGTTGTTTTTGTGTTAAAAAGATATCAATTCTGCTGTTCAAAGCCATTCGTTTAACATCTTTATTATTGTTGTTTTCACTGCTTGAAGGAAGTGGCCCTATTTGAACTATGCTGTTGTGTCGTTTAATATAAAAGTGGAACCTCCTTTTAGATGCAGGTTATTTCACCCGTTCAGTCACTGTTTCCAGTATAGAGAAAAACAAACATGTAGAAAATGACGTTGGTTATCGTTACTAAAAGCGTAAACATCCTGTAATGACTGACTGGAGCCATTTTTTTCAAAACTTTTCTACACGAGTACATTTCAGAATCTGTACTTACTTACTTTTA
The DNA here is from genome assembly GCF_046127955.1 of Nelusetta ayraudi. NCBI lineage: Eukaryota > Metazoa > Chordata > Actinopteri > Tetraodontiformes > Monacanthidae > Nelusetta > Nelusetta ayraudi. Next base: position 8,123,599 of record NW_027466102.1, read on the forward strand.
CTTGAGTAAAGGAGTTGAGTGTGTACTTCTACGACTGTATTTTACACAGGAATCCATAACTTTTACTTAGGTACAGACTGTGATAACTTTTATAGGTCTGACAATGAGGCAGTGATAAACAATGCCAGCTGTCTGTCTTTTGTCTTTGAGCAGGCCTCAAGTTCTAGCCGCCCAAGTTTGTCCAGGCAGCTTTTGGAGCTCCGACGTCTCCCTCCACGGTGAATGTGGGATCTTGGAGGAGTCGCTAAGGCGCAATGATCGACCCTTCCTGCAGATCCCTTGACTCACCCCACCAGCTTTTATCACTGCAGACCCTCCGTGGGGCTCCGGCCTCGGCCCTTTTCCCCCTCAAACCTGGAAAGTAAACCACACGCGGCTATTTAAAGCTCCCCTACGACACGCTCACATCATGGAAAGTCGGCCCGGTCCAGGCACCTCGGATGTGGCCATGCCGACATTCCCCGACCGTGTGGTTCCCCCCTCTGGCAGCTGCGCCGGCAGCTTGAGAACAAGAGATGATGGTCGACTGCCAGAGCCAGAGCAGGTTACGGCACCGGTTGGATTCTCAGGCGTTGTCGCTCGGTTGGATTTGCGGAAGAGCAAACCGACGACGCTTCGCTTTTTAGACGTGGATCTTCGAACTTCTCGCGATTCCTGTGACGCAAGAATAAGAACTCCACTCGAGTCTTTTACCCGCCTCGGCGAGCTCCAAGACATTCTCAGACAGTCTCGGGATTCCACAACTAACCAGAGGCCCGTTAAATCCGGGCGAAAAGCAGGAAGCAGTCGCCGCAAACCTGCACTTTAAAACCGCACGAGGCGGCAAAGAATCGAGGAAGCAACCGTGGGGCGAAACCGCCGCACGGGAGATTAGCGCGGCTGACACGGGCAGACAGACAGCGGTGGTGGCGGCTAAAAAAAAAGAAGGAACAAACACTGGAGGATTTTCTTTGTGGGGAAAAGACTTTAGTCCAGAAAGACTCGTCACCGAACGGAAGCAGGAGATAAAGACTGTGAAACTCGGAGGGATCTTGTTGTTGTTTCTTCTGTTAAGCCAGGTCATTGAATCATTTTTAGTGCTGTTTCAATGAGAAATAATGATGCATTGCAGCCTGATAAAACATCTATGGCTCAGAGCAAGATGATGGCAAACAACAGCCACTACCAAAGGTGCTGAAAACAATTTTTAAATCAATATTTTAGATCGAGAAAGATCTACTTTTTCCTTTTTTTGATGATTTCTTTTTTTAGCGGTCGCTGCTATGTCCAATATCGATACATTTTCTATTTCCATTCATTGGCTCGAGTGCCGCCGTTGACAGCTGTGGGGAAATGTTTGAGGCTGCAGACACATTTAACATCAGATCCCTGATGCGATGTTTGAGCGGTGCCACTCACCTGCAGGACAAACTTCTGATCGATGTAGCGCTTTGCAATGCTGGGCTGAAAGTCGGGATTCTCCAGGAAGCGCAGGAAAAACTCGTATACGAGCTGCAAGACCGAAAAAGGGAGGAAATTATTCCAAATGAAAAAAACAAAACCCTGCCTCGGCAGCGAAGAGGCGCCGCACAAACCGAAACCAAGTGCTGAACACTGACCTGGATGTGAGGCCAGGAGGCCTCGAGAGTGGGTTCGTCCTCCTCGGGGTCAAAATCCTGGTTTTCACTCGGTGGGAGGGTCCTGAATATGTTGGTGCTGATCTGTAGGAGAGGGAACAATTTTTCAATACACAAAAAAGAACCATAATCTGCGTAAATATAGATCTTTTCACATGCACAGACGGTTAACATTGACAACAGTGAGAACTCAAGACATCACTGAAGGGACACAGGTGCAAAGAAAGAAAGAAAAGAGGACCACTCTCACGCCGCTAATGACTCGTGAATCAACAGCCCCTGCGACGTTGAAATACTTTCGGCGAAAACATTTCGCCTCGGGCTCGGCGCTCAGCCGCTCCCACTACATTTGCGAACAAGACGGGCAGCTCGCTGCATTATTCATCAAATGCTAATGTAATTTCTCTCTCTCTCTCTCTCTCTCTCTGTCTTTCTCCGGTCGCACTCTGCCTGTATATTATTGCGAGCGGGCGCGGAAACGCAGCAAAAACCTTGGGAAAACATTCGTCCGAAGTTTCGGGTGTCTGGGAGAGCCGCCTGATGCGACGAGCAGCTGCGGTCAGACGTTCAATGCGCGTGGGTGGAAAAGCAAGGAAGGTATAACATGACGGGAACGAGTGAGGCAGATGCTCGCAGGAAGTCGGCGCGGGTGAGAATCTGCGGCTCAACCATTCGGCCGACAAAAATCGACGACGCCTGATTCTATGTGTGTGTGTGTGTGTGTGTGTGTGTGCTTAAAAATGGCGCCACGGCTCGACAGGAGGATGAAACCCTGCTGCACTCACTCACACACCCACACACACCTATCAAAATTCTGTAGCGTGGACAATCGCTGTAGACGGGCCACAGCCGCCTCTCTCTCTCTCCCTCTCTCTCTCTCTATTTTTAGCCGTCGGTAAATTTGAGTGTGACAGACGAAGCGGCGGCGGAGCGGGAAAAGCAGCATGATGCGCCCAGCGCACACTGTCATGGAGAAGCACACCTGCAATACATCAGGTCCTTTCATGTCATATATGTATATATATATATATATGTATATATATATATATATATATATATATACATACATATATACATACATACATACATACATACATATATATATATATATATATATATACATACATATATACATATATATATATATATATATATATATATACATACATATATATACATATATATATATATATATATATATATACATATATATATATATACATACACACATATATATATATATACACACACATATATATATATATACACACACATATATATATATATACACACACATATATATATATATATATATATATATATATATATATATATATATATATATATAAATATATATATATATATTTTAAATTTTACTAATGGGTAAATGTTTATTTATTTATTTCCTAATGGTTGTTTTTTTTTAATATATTGTTTAAAGTCTTTACTTTTTCTTTTAACTCCTCCACACAGAATATTGAATAGCTTTTTTGGTCTGTCCAACGCAAAGCAAAACCTTTCATTTCTACAATTTTCAAGAGTCTTGTAAGCACCTGTGAGCTGTAAAGTCATCACAACGGTCGCTTCCGCTGGATGTTTGATTTCAAAGTTAGCATCTGAGGGGAAAAGAGTGATTTTTTCCCCCCCTGATTTATTTAATTCTAACATGCTGCATTTGGAAACACACAAGTGACTATTTAGAACGTGTGATGTACCACGGGAGTGTGTAAATGCCAACAAAACGCACAGTTTAGACATCCACATGTAATAGATTTCCAGAGGGAACAGCCTCGCACGTTCAGTTGTCCATACTAGGGATGCAAATAATCAATTAATTCATTAATCGTTAGTCGATCGATTAACGATTAATTGATAAGCAGCCATTTTTCTTGGGAACCTAAATTGCACAATGAAAAATGTGTTAGGAACTCATTATTTAACCCTTGTATAATTTTGAGGGTCCAATGTGACCCATCTTTACATGAGAGAACGGCATAAACATCCTAAATATTTATCCTCTGACTTTAAATGTGGGTCACATTTCAACAATTTTTTTTAAAGTTATAGTTAAAAAGTAACTTGTTCCAGGTATATTATGACCATCACAGTATCTACACTGTTGTGTTGATATTAACTACCCGTGTAAAAAAAAGTTAAATTAATTGTGACTAATTTAATTTAATCTAATTTAATTGATTAAATTCTTTATCAACAATTAATCGATCATCGCCTAATTGTTAACATCCCTAGTCCAAACTATATATCATCATCCAGAAAGTTGCATATTTAGCCCTCTGTTTAAATCCCACCAGCAAAAGCGCACAGATTTGGATTCAATGTAAGCAATTCTGAGAGGCAAGGCGCGCAGGAAGTGTACACATGAACGATGTCTCCAGTCACTCTGACTGGCAGTGCGTCTTCGCCACTACATTGAAAAGTTTGCAGGGGAAAAGGAAATCACAACTACAACTGCAACATCATCACAAGCCACACGGGAACATTTGCAACATGACGCAAGAAAGATCATCTCAGGGGGAATATTCATCAAACCAAGGACCTTGTGATCAGCACAGCGCCAAACCTTTAGTGCAAAACAAGCGGAAAGAAATCAAATAAATCAAATCGTCCCATCAAATTTGAAAATCTAATCAGCGAACACCGCCTCGCATCTTGTTTTATTTCCATCTTCTCATTTGGACTTTTATATTTGGGGAAAATGACATTTGCAAAATCAAGTGCGTAATAAAAACAGAATGGATGACGAACTCTGGGGGGAGAAAAAAAAGAAGCAGCAATCTTTTGAAGAATTTGCCTCAAGGTGATCCTGGGAAAACAGCATTGTGACGGCACGAGAGGTAACCTGGCAACCTGGAGTTGCACTGCAGAGGCCGATCACTGGGAAATTCAACTAGAAATACGCATCATCTGGTGGTGGTGGTGGTGGCAGCTATATTATGATTGGTGTTATTAGTATTTTATTACTATGATGATGATGATGATGATGATGATCATCATCATCATCATCATTATCATGACGACCCATCTCAGGACTCATTATACAACTCGCTCAGTAAAGGTCATGTTTTAGTGCAACGTTCACGTTCCACGTTTCCTTCACTTTTGCTGCCTAAACGGTGGAAACCAGACCTTTGTGATGTCACAAAGGGCACAATAGCAACACTGTACACTGAAAAGGGCTGAAATCTACAATAAAGCAGTAAAAATCACACTGACAGCACTTTAAAGACGAGGGCTTCAGCACGATGGGAGATCTCCTCAACGTGGGTGCGAACGCCGGAGACAACCGCGCTTCCACGTCACCCGCGAAAACTGCCGGGCTCGCCGCGCGACCACGTGGCGTCACTCGGCCGACCTGCGAAGTTCGCCGTGGCGTGAAATGAGCGGTTTGCACCCCCCTAATGGGCCGTGCCGTCTCTTTATCACTGTAATTAGACATCTGCGCCGCCCCGGGCCGAGCGCGGACGCCTGCCTCGGCTTTGGTTGGAGGGGGGAGCGTCCGCGGGGCGTTCGAGCGAGCGCAGACGTTGGACCGCCGCTGGCGCCGCTTCCGGTCTATTTGTTAATAGGAACCTGTTCCTAACTGCTAGCCTGGGTAAGTAAAGGTTCAATAAAATACTGAAAATACATGAAAGGCGAGAAGCAAAGCGAGGCCAATCTGCCGATCGTTGCACAGCCTGGATTACGGGGATATTAATCTGGAAGACTCCTTGACCTGGTCGTGGATGCGCTCCCCCTCCCCCCCGCCCCCACCTCACCTCCTCCTACCCCCTCCATGATAATCTCCTGCCTGCAGTGACTCACAGCCACATCCGTCCGCCGTGTTCTAAACGCTGAGTCGTTGCGAGCGTGTGGGCGTCAGCAGCGTCCACGCAAAATCTATAGCGTGCCGGCTAAAGATGCTGGAGCGGGGAGGAGTGGATCCACTGCATGCATGTTTCCCAACGATGGGTGGTTGTTTTGATCGTCCTCAAAAAAATTGACGATACGAACAGCTGATGAAAAGGTCACAAAACCAGGATTATAAGAGGGACCTATTCTGCTTAAAGGTCCAGTGTGTACAATTTGGCTGTACTAGAATAGGTGCTTGTTAGGTGCCGTCTTCCTTAAAAAAAAAATGTAAATGCTGGACCTTTAAAAAGAGGGAGGCATGAATGTTTTTATAAAAAAAAAAAAAAAAAACAAGTGTATGGATGTTATTAATAAGCGTCTCATGAGGCCTGCTGTCTAAAATAGCCACAGAGGAGTCCTGTTTCTCAGAATCTGGCAAAAACAAAAAAAAGCTGGAGGGGGGATTTTGGGGAGGGGGGGTAACGAAGAGAGGACAAAGGGCCCGAACGAGTGCGGCGAGAGGTCTCTTTGCCTAGTAGGTGTTTCATTGGGCGACCAGCTCGAGGCGTGGACGCAGTCAGTCAGTCGGTTTGTCAGGTGGTCACGCGCTAAAGCCGCTAAAAGGCAGCCCGACGGCGGACGGTGAACACCTCAAACTGCGCTCGGGTTCCGCGGCACTTGGCGCCGCTCTGGTGGCCGTCGTGACAAACAACAGCTATAAGAGCAAAAAAAAAATGCATAAATTATATATATATATATATATATATTTTTTTTTTTTTTGCTCTTATAGCTGTATATAACATATAATCCTCTTGCACAATAAAAAAAAAAAAAAAAAGGGAGCGATCAAAGAATCTGGGCCTCTCGGCTCGTCTGATTTGTGTGTTGCGTGTGTGCGTCCTCACCATATCGGTGATCTCGGGGTAGGCGGCCTCCACCAGCACCCCCCTGTTGGTGGAGACGTAGTCCACCAGCTCGTTGAGCGTGGCCCGCTTGATCTCCTTGCTCTTGAGGTCGGTGACCGTGTCCAGGAAGTCGAAGAGCATGCAGCACTGCTGGAGCTTCTGGGTGAAGAGCTCCGGCTTCTCGGCGCTGGGCGCATCTGCAACGAGACAATGCCGCTTCGATGAGCAACCCGAACACATCCGTCCACGTAACCACGCCGGGCAACGCTGGGACGATTTCTTGCTTTTGTTATTTTTACCCATTTCCACCCCCCCACCCCCCGAAAAAGGACAGTTTCACAAATAGGAAGCCGTCTCCCACTGGGAGTATCTCAGGAGGGGAGTGAAGACCGACTCGGCGCTCTGTTCCTTCTCCCCCCGACCGCTCGGCATTTTTTCCATCCGACTCGCGTCGACTCGCGCACGCCGCAAAAAGCCAGTTTAAAAATAGAATGGGCGATCAAAAGGCTTATCTGCTGATGCACAACAGCGGAATAAAGCCCGTGGAACAACATTTTAATTATTCCGACCACTTGCGCTACTTGCGAGTGAACGGCGGAAGTTGCAAAGCTCACGCCAGTCTTCTTTCTGCTTTGATGCCGGGCACGAGAACGCATGCGGGAGGATTTCTTTGCACTTCTAAAACAATGAAATCAAAAAGTTAATCACTTTATATTTTTATAAAGGTGGAATAAAGCATGTATTTTTATGTCAGCAGTATGTAGATAAATGTAAATATACTTGTTTTTCCTTCTTACTTTTTTCTTTATTTCTTTTTTAATTAACATAATTTTTTCTTTTCTTCGCACTATTTTTTTTTTTTTGTTGTTGCCGTAATTATTCAAATTTCCCAAAACGTGGGATCAATAAAGGCCTGCAATTCTATGCTATCAAAGGCATTGGCCTCAGGTTGTGAGAATATCTCAAGCGCCATGTAACAGGACTAGACAGCCATGCAGCACCCAGACAGCAAATCAGGTTAGAACCACAATAAAGAGATTTTTTTTTTTTTTTTTTGGTGCGCGTGTGTGTTTGTGCATGTGTGGAAAGTGGCAAGAATAACCACAGAGAAAAACGAGATATGGAAAAAAAAAAGTGAGAAATAACGAGAAGGAACTCTTCAAATGTCACCCTGAGGGGAGCTTATCGCGTGTAATAAACTACACGCAGAGGCCAGGAGACACAACGGTGATTTATTTTGCCAGCCAGAGGCAAAGCCGACGACGCTCCGCACTCCGACTGTAAAGCCTTTTATGGATTAGATGGCGAGTACGTTCAGGGGTTATTGGAGCTGTCAAACTTGACCCCCCCCCCCCCCCCCCCCCCACCGCCCCCGGCCCGAGCTATAAACAGCGTCTGGCGGCCGTCCAAAGACGCCGTCGACACGCCGCCTCGGCGGGACGCGGGGCGGCCGAGGTGTCGGGCGGCTCTGCCTCTCGACGCCCCACACCAGCAGACGAACCCGCGGAAAGGGCAGCAGGTCAGGCTAATGGTGACGCTACCCATGACACTCGTTGACAGGGACGGTGCTTGCGAATGTCTTTACCCGTGTAAGATTTATGTTTTTGGCAATAGCGATAAAAAAAAAGAAAGAGAAATACACGGGAATCCAAGCGAAGGCGCTTTTATTTTTACGTTTTTTCGAAGTGACTTCAAGATATAGCCAACAAGACATGGTGTTGTAGTACTCCAGATCGGTCTTGGTCTCGAGATCACTTTTTGAGGTTCTCGGTCTCACTTTCGCGGTTTTGGACTGGACGGACTAGGGATTTTCGATCAAGACTGGTAATAACACGATAATAACAGAAAAAGATTTTTTTTTTTGTTGTTGTTGGTTTGTTTCACCACCTCGTCCCTGGAGCCGTGCAGAACTTTGAGGTCTTTCACAACCACCATTAGTGAGTGAGATGAGTAGAAAAAAACAGCTGTCAAAGCTGCAAAGTGTTAAAAAGATGCCTCGCTGAAAAGAAAAGCTGCTGTTCCACAGTATGTAGGAGTCAAGGTACTGATCTGTAGAAGCAAACTTGAACGAAAAAAAAAGATACATTTGTTCTATTTCTCTTCGATGTGCACAGTCAAGGTCTCGTCTCGGCCTCGATCTTCGTCTCAACTACGACACCGCAAACACATCTTAACATCGTTATCGCAAGTTGTGCACGGTGGTCAGCGCCCCCCCACCCCTCCGAGACTTTCAAGAACACTGTCACGCCTGTGGAAAAATTGTGAGCGTCGCGAGTCAGATCTTTGGCTCCGGATGTGAGGAAAAACCCGATATCCCAACGCAGCCGCGCCACGTCGTATCGCGCACCTGATGCCAGTTTTCCGAAGTATCAAATCACAGAAGGATTCCACCTCCTTTTTTATTTCAGAAGCCGCAAGTTGGCAGAGTTGATGCCTCGAGGAGGAAATCTGGTCGACCGGCCTACCGAACAACACGGGCAACGTTTCCATGACAGTTTTATGCAAAATATGAGCAACATTTCAGAAATCTTCGTAAAATCTCGTCCCGCGAGATTTACAAGAACTCCGTTAGCTTTAGCTTGTTTACGTTTGTTTGCTGTCAAGATTGGTTGTTATATTTTTTTCTCTTTCTCTTGGATCACTAAAAAATTCTGTCTTTTCCTTCGACCAAACCTACTTTGACAAGCAGCGAATCATTCGCTCATACTTTGCATTTTGAGGAAACACAGCTAAGGTCAGGGTTCACAACTCGTACTTGGCTTAATCTTCGACAGCGAAGCTGCACTTTGTTAAATCATTTTGCCACTGAACTGAAGCAGATTGTATAGATATTTTCTGCCCGGTGGAAAGTCTCTATGTGTTCTCATACCTGAACATTATCTGTCTTGTAAACCCTCAGACAGATAAATTACAGCTGGGACACACAATGAGAGTGTTGTGCATTCTGTTATACTCTATATAAGTGGAATGAATATCTCAGAACTGACCAACACTGGTGCGTCCTGTGACATGAGGGCGCAACCGGGAGAGCTCGACGTTGACATGGCAGATGCAAAGACATTTTTTCTTGTCAACTTGGAACATTTAAGATCGACTATAATTGGACGTCATCTGGACTGAGGGAAAAATGCTTTGTAAGCGCCAGTCTTCCGCCCCGCATAGCTTGCAGGGTTAAAAAGGAGACCCCGATTAGGCTGTCACCTTCAGCAAATCACAAATGGTGTTTCGTGTCTATTTATTCATCTGCTGAGAGTGACAACAAACGATCAATTACAGCTTTTGAATGACGATCACATGGCACAACGTCTACCGCGTCTAAAAGGCCCGCTTGCTAATGTTTCAGCTGTACAGTGAAACACTTGAGGGCAAAGAAACAAAAAAACACAGCCGCCGCTCATCTGCTCTCCAATTCCCGCCACCAGACTCCAGATGTTGGCAACTGCAGCCACGTGCGGACCAAATGTTGCACAAGAGCCACTCGGCCGCGAAGCTTCCAGGGTTTCATGAGGTGGCGGCCCTATTTTTTTCAGTGTACAGCAAGTGGGAACATGATGACCGTGGTTACCACTGGAAAAAGAGAAATAAATAAAAAGAAATAGCAGGCGGCATGACTGTCAGGCTGAGGGATGTGTGGCGCTCAAGGTATTTGTCATCTTGCTGAGGCAGAAAATGTTAATGACCACAAAACGAGGACGATGGAATTTACTAATGGTACAGCATTGGGAGAGAAATCTCATATTTAAACACATGACATGCCACAGGTATCTTTTTTTTTTTTTTTTTTAACAATGTATACTAGACAGGGTTGTTATCTGGTTGTGAGTCCATATTGCAGCAGGAAGGAAAAACAGAGGGACTTTAGTTGTTATTAAACCGTTAAGTCAAAGTTAAGTTAAGTTAAAGTATAGTATGTTTTTTGAACTGCGAACTGCAGGTCAGGGGAACAAACACTGCGTAACTCGCAACCGATCCAGTTCCTGTGACATCAGGACAGGAAATATGAGGTCAACCATTGCAAACACAGCGTAGGAAAGGGACTCAAGAAAAAGGGTCAAAAGGTCCCCGGCAGAGTTTCCTGGCAAGTGAGGACCAACCAGCCCGGTAGCCGCATAAAAAAAAAACAGCACAAATGATCGCAGCATATTCTAGTTAGATTTCAACAGCCTTGCAATACTTGTGATGAAATGTCTAAAGATACTTATCAGCACGTTTGAAAATCTCATTGCACAAGTTGGACTCTTTTAAAAAAAAAAAAAATGTTGCATCTCATCGGAGAAGCAAAGTTTCAGTTTTGCGGGACACTTTCATGTTTTCTCTCAGATAATTTACATCTCGTTTGTCGAACGACGCTTGGGACGGAGAGCCACACACCGAGCGCCTCGGCCTCCGTTGCTGGGGAGATGGGACTGCGATCGGACGACGAGTGAAAAAAGGGAAATTTAACCTTGATGTGTAAAAATAGAAGAGGGCGGTTTTCTCACAGCGTGTCGTCGTGGTAGTCTGTGCGAAAACACTCAGGCCCAGTCAGCACTCCGAAAATATGTGTTTTGTTGTTTTTTTTTTCAATAATTTGCACAAAGCAGCACATCTAATGTGTGAACAGCTGTAAAATGCAGACTATACAACATGTTAGAGCAGGAAAAACATGACGGGCGAGCAGGGGACGATCAAATTGGCACAAAAACAATGTTTGCGTAGCGTTTCGTTAGCGTTATTTAAAAGGCTTTTTTTGGGGGGGGTAAACGCTTGAAAATCCACAAAAATTTGATTTTGCGCGTCTGGCTTGTGTGTCCATGAGAAGGAAGTTTCAAAACTATGTTGTATAAAAATTATTTTTCTTTTAAGAGATTATGATGCAGTCATGTCATAAACAAATAAAAAAAAATGTGAGGTTCAATGTGCAGTTACAGTTAAAATGACCAAACTTGAAAGTATCATAATATCGGTATTTTCAAACTGATCAGTTTACATCTTCATCGAAACATTTTGTTAATCATTCCAAATATTTTATACGAGTCAGTCTTGCTTGTTTGATTGAACTTGAAAGAAGCTTGTTCCGAGTCTTGGTTTCAGTTCTGCTCAGCTCTTCTGAGCCGCTGATGCTTTGGTGGGGGGGGGGGACAGTCTTGCGGTGTGAACACACCAAATAAAAACCATGGTGGTGGAAACAGCGTCGGGTCTTGACCCTCTGCACAGGTGAACGCACGACAAACATATTTATAATCGCACCACAGGTCCGGTCGGTCAGCGGCTCTACTACACCGAGGCTGCATCCGACCCGCCCACGCCCCTCTCGGCGTCGGTCAACACTTCTAAGAAACGTAGCTGGGCGGAAAGAGACCGAAAACAAAAAAAAGGAGCAAAGTATGCAGGTCAGGTGACTGGAGAACAGCGACGGATTAGTGCTGCACTTTCTCTGACTGAACAGTTAAGAGCCGAGCTGACTGCGTGTTTACGGAGCAACAAGAGGAAATCTCACTCTGGCACCATGAGGGACTTGAATGTCAGTCAGTGCATTTGCAGAGAGGGGCTATGGAAATATATATGTATGTACTGTACTGTACATACATACATACATACATACATACATATACATATATATATATACATACACACACACACACATATATACTGTACTGTATATATGTGTGTGTGTGTGTGTGTAAATATATGTATATGTACAAGATAGATAGACTATATATATACAGACATATATACATATATGTCTGTATATACATATACATACACACACACATATATATATATATATATATATATATATATATATATATATATGTATAAATATATCTATATATATATATATATATATATATATATATATATATATATATATATATATATATATATATATGTGTGTGTGTGTGTGTGTGTGTGTGTGTGTGTGTATACACACACACACACACACACACACACACACACACACACACACACACACACACACACTGTATATACACACATATCTATACATATATATATATACACATACACACATATATATACACATATATATACACATACACACATATATATACACATATACATATAAATATATACACATATATATATATATATATATACATATATATACATACATCATTTATATATACATACATACATACACTATAAAAGTAGTGAATAAATTAAACACAAAATAAGCCAGAATACTCTTTGACTCAGTCTTCGGTTCAGCTATCGACTGTTGAATGTCGTGTTCAGCCACCATCCAGGGAGAGAAGTGCCGCTACCTTTGGCCATGTCTGTCAGAGCGTCCCTGCAATCGCACACCAGCACCGAGATAAAAATTCTAACTGTCTGGGAATGTGTTGGATCCAAGTCATACCGACAGCTCGCTGTCAACTAAAAAGGCCTGTTAAAGTCACGCTACGTGGTTCTGGCCTTTCAGAAGGCAATGAGCCACTTTGTTTGCACATCACAGATATGAGAAAATAAATACATTAAAAAAGATAAAATATTTCAGATTGTAAATCAGAAGTAAAAATATATATATATATTTTTTTAATCAATGCAGATCTTTACTAAAAAATCATATATACATATAAACAATTTAACATATTATATATTCTTTTTTTAAGGAATGTTTTTAAAAGCTCAGCAAAAGATCTTCAAATCACCGCGTGCTGATTCACCTCGCTTTCCTGTTAAACGCCATGGAAATAGAATTGTTCGTGCAATGCTACGTTAACTTTGTTGGTCCCCGCTGTTGCCAAACTGAAACCGCATCTTTCTGGAGGAGCGCGTAGAGCATTTCGCCATTTGCCCTGCTCGACGCCCGACAGAGCGCCATACAGGACAAACGTGTCCATTAATGCATAACAGACGTGATGACGACAAGGTCACACTGCAGCTGCTCAACTGGTTGGGCGAGATAAGCGCCACGTGTATACCATGGACTCGCCCACCGCCTTTGCTTGGAGTGGACATGAGGGAAAACAATTATGCTGGCAAAATAAATGCAGACCTTGACGAGGGAGTTTGAAATTTCTTAGATTTAATGTCTACGGAATAGTGAGAACACAAATAAACTATTTATGAGCATGAGTTTGTTCAACGAGTGTTACAAAAATGGGGTATTGACCGGGTACATGAAAGAAGAAGGGTGGGTGGAGCACAAGGGTTTACACATATTTAGATAGTTATTTATTTTATTTATTTTCTCATATTTGGCATCTGTTAATGGTTTGAGAAGAAATAAATGAAATGTATATGTATATGAAATGAATGGTGATCACTAAGTGAACAAGGGGTAGGATTAAAAAAAGTGAATGCTTCTTCTTACTCTCTTCCCGACGTGTCCAAGTCGGGATACAAATGATCAATTAATTCATTAATCGTTAGTTGATTGACCTTATCGATCGATTACCGATTAACTGATAAGCAGTGATTTTTTTTCCTGAGAACCTAAAATTCACAATGAAAAGTAATTTTTGTTCTCGGTATATTATGACCATCACAGTATCTACAGGTGAATTGCTCTTTCCTGCTACTACACTGTTATAACGATATATACCACACGTGTTAAAAATGTTAACTGAATTTAATCGACTAATTGTTAACATCCCCATTGTCAAGTAAGTGTTTTCATTTGTTCTTTTTGTTACTTCTTTATATATTTTTTTTCTTACTCATATGTTTGAAATAAAGCCTTCATTTATTCATCAGCTGCAAAATGTTGCCGTCGGAATTTATTCGTGCCCTGTAAAAAAAAACAAGGATCTATTTTGGTCCGAGAAATAAATGTGCTGCCAAACAGATTTTACAGGGAATGAAACGCAGGAAAGGAACAGAGTCCACAGGTGGATGCTGAGGCCGTAAAACTTTATATGGCTGAAGCCTGACGGGCACATGCAGGGTGGCAGGAATTTGGAGTAATCAGGTAAGCTGAGAGGTTTAAAGAGCCCGCCCCAATCAGATAAAGAGCCCCATGTGAGCGGTGATCACCTGACCGGGATTTGAGTTGTCTGCCTGAGCCGACTCTGCTGCCTTTTGTTTTTTCTGCGCCAGCGTTTATCCGAGCGCAGGTAATTAGCGCTTCCTGAGCTCCGCGCAGGAGCGGCACGCGGTCGACACGTGGGGGTTGAGGCAGGTCGCAGGTAAAAAATGTGTCAAACGCACATTTAATGGGTTTTTAGTTGATTTTATTGGATAGCCGAATCATGCTTGGTGTCAATATCTGAGGCCGTGTGGTATTTAAGAGCGCAGCAGAGAGCCACACGCTGCACTGAAATAGGAAAAGTATGTGGTTAAATCTTCAAACAGTGTCAAACGTGCCGTTCGTGTCTTGGGACTCAAAAAAGTCAGCAACAAGCGTCTCTAGAAGAGACTCAAGCTGAGTTATTTCTGTTTTTGGAAGCGTTTTATTTGCACGCCTCTCTTTGAAATCTGAGAACGTGTTGCGGTTGGTGAAAAAAAAAGCCTCGTGTCAGGTGATCTGGGTGAGAAAGTGCGGTGGAGCCGACGCTCAGCACATTCTTGGTTCTACCTGCGCGCCATCCGAGTTTTCTCACCGGAAAAGCCTCACTGTAACTTTGGCTGCTGAAAAAGACGAAGCCGTAACTAAATCTAACTAACTCGTGCTATGGGGAGCCAAGAATCTAAATGTCAATATTGCCTGGTGTGACCCGGATACGGTTTGTTTCGGTCGTGTGAACAGCAGCGAATGACTTGTCTTTTTAAACCGAATTCATATCACTTTCATGCGCAGCTCCAAACACAGATGTGATTTTTTGACGCGCAACCTCGGTCTGGACGAGTCATGTGACCTGCGACCGAATTCCATGTGACCTCCAAGTCAATCTGGATCGGTGTTCAGGGGGAACTTTGCACAGGCGGGAATCAAAAACTCAAACAAGTACGGCTAAAAGCAGCTCTTATCACGGAGAACCAGCCATGCCTCCACAATTGCTTGGATTCACTGTTCACAAAAATCTCATTTTGTTCATTCATTCCACTTCCACAAAGTCCTATCATAATCAAATTGCACATGCCGACATCTACGGGGCCCCCATGTCCTGTTTACGTCTGTACACAAAGAGCTGCATGTGACATGAAGCCGTTCAATCATGCGGGTCGTCGGGGCGGTGACCAGTTCGCACTGGAGTCAAATTTTAAAAGGTGGAGTAAGAAAATAAAAAAATAAAAAAATAAAAAATTCTGAGGTCATTTGAACGCTTAAGGCAATCTAAGCAAGAAGTGCTGAGGAGAAAAACGAATAACTTGAAGAAATCAGTTGAGAAACTCTTGAGTGAACCACGAACAAGACGCATCATGCTAAAGCAGGAAGAGAAAACCAGAAAAATGTTCCAACCTGATTTCAAGGCCATACAAACGCACACTTTTAGCTTGGAAAAAAAACAACAACCACACTCAAACCGAACCGGTTGAGGCGGCCTCTTCTGATCGGGGCACGTAACCACCGGCGGGGAGACCGCGAACTCCCGACACCGTGACGGGCGTCACCGCGTTGCATCACAAAATCTTTGTTCGGCTTTTTGCAGAAAGCAATCTATTGATTGGCTGGCTGCTGGCAGAGAGGGTGGAAACAGGCCGCGCGGCCAAACAATCGATGGGGCGGACCGACGCAGAGGACAGCAGGTTCCGCACGGACGCGGGCACGAGGCAGGACCAAGCTGTTTCGAAACTGGCTCGGACCCGGTTGGGGCAAACTTTCTGACTCATGGGGCCACAATGGGTTGTAAAATGTGACGGAGGGGGCTGGAGGAGGAGCAGATGGATGGAGTGTTTTGGTGACCCACCTTATAGGAGAAGGAAATATATCATGGGATATGTAGTAAACATGTGGTTTAATGTCAACTGAAAGTGAACAAAAGCGTAACAACAAAACATGTTTAGCTCTTTATCGAAATGACTCTCAAAACACTAAAATAAATGGATGAAATACAGCTATTTTCTGATTTACTGACTATTGATATCATTTCTTCAAGTTAGGCAGGCCGGATTAAAAGGCTCAACTTGGCCCCCATGGCCGTAGTTTGGCCTTAGGATGCAGCTAAAAGGCATAAAACATTACAAGGGAAAATGACAAAAATGGATTTCCGATTGATTTCAGCAACAAGGCCAAACGGGGGTTGTGCTTTATAAAACATCCAGACTGATACCTGAATATCCAAATTGCCCTGTCTGAGTTTTCAAAAAAAAATGAACCTGCAAGCTCGAGCAAAGAGAGATGGAGGGAGGCAAGGCACAGATTGTGATATGGGCCAAACCCGAAAGAAAACGTACAGCACAATGCCACCGCGGGCTCGAGCCGGCTGAGTCATCAGGGGGCGAGATGAAAAATCAATGCGCTTCTCGGCGATACCGCCACTCTATTCCGCGATCGCCCAAACACGCATGCAAGGGGCCTAGTTAGAAATGCCACGGCATGCAAATTCGGCGGCTCCGACGAAAATAAAAATGTTACCCTAAATGAAGGGGGGGGGGGGGGGGGGGGCGCCATAATTAGAAAGTGGAATATTTTCCTGGCTCGTGCCGTCGAGGTTTTCCGGGGCTGCCATGGCAACAAACGTCGGTCTCTGACTGAGTCATCGCTCCGGTGTCTATCACACAACAGGAGCCACGAGCACTCCAACCCCCTCCGCAGCGGCTGGAATCTGGTTTTGGCGGCACGTGGCCCTTAAGGACCCGAAAACCTGCCGGTTTTCAGAATAAGAGGGGGCTGGGGAGGGAAGGTGGAGCTGATAAAGACAATCAACGTAACTTTATTAGAGCGCATCTGCTCGGCATGCGCTTCTAATTTGGAGCGGCCCATTCGGGAGGAGCAGAAATGCCTCCGACTGGAGGCGGTTGCCGCCGCAGGCTAACGCGCGGCTCCAGCGTCCAAACAACCCGGCGCAACTTTAAAGTTAACGGCGACGACGACAAGGAAACAAACTCAAACTACAGTTTGCGCCATGGCAGAAACTGAACTCAACACCGTTTCTTACAGAAATTATATAGCATTTTCAAACGGGGAAAAGTATCAATGAAACTCCAAGTTTAGAATCAAATGGTCACACAAAAAGTGCAACTAATTTTAAAAAGAAAATAAAGCGATTACTAGTAAACAATATAAAAATAATTAAAAAATACTTTGAGTTTGCGGTCAGCGTCATGAAACTCCACATTCAGAATCAAATTGTCACGTAAAAAGCACAACTAAATTTAAAGAGAAAGTAAAGAGATGACTAATAAATAGATTTTAAAAAGTACTTTGACTTTGTGGGGGGGAAAAAAGACATCCATTACCGCATGCAAATGACAACAGAGTGTTTTAGTTGGCATACTTGCAGCACTATTGACCAAATCTCCGACGTCATCTTCTGAGATTGCGTAATCAGAGTCAAGCGTCTGAGCTGTACTCAATTTACCTCGACAAAATTGAGTTAAATTAATTGAGTCGGCTCGCCGTCGGTGCCCGGTGGCCCTCATTTATCAGGCCAAACGCACACGAGGACAGTGGGCGGATGCTCATTTCCACTCACAGATTGGCATTTATCAACTTGGGATGCGAGCGCTGGATGCCGTCCAACGCACCAGGTCTCGGCTCACGAGGGCGGCTTTGAAATCAACACGGGCCCGACCGAACCGCGGCGCGGCGAGAGAAATAGCAGGTGATCCGGTCAGACCGGGCCTCCGGACGCTCAGCTTCGGAATCGGGGTGTCGTTTCAAAAAGCTGTTGTTGAACACAGCTTTGTGTAAACAATATTCATTACCACATCACCACTTATGACCCGCTCAGACCATTAATATTGACACAACTAGCCACGGGCTAAAGAAATGTCCCAAAGGCAAAACAATTTGGGCCATTCAGTCAAAGTTTTGTTGTTTCTATAGGTTGGATTTCTTTTATTAATAATTTAGTTTTCTTAAGAAAAAATAACAGTATAATTACATTCATTCCAAATGGCGAGAGATTCTTGCAATGTTTTGCCCTTGACTTCTTCAGAAGCTGCTTTGTCTTGAGCAGACCGCCGATTCATCATGAGCAACGTCTACTAGACCGGACAAGTCTGGGTGATTTCATTTGTACCTCCGCACTCCAATGACACGAACGCTGTTACTACGCTGAGGCTTGTCAGAAAACGAAAAACTTGGCACAGGAATCCAAATGACCATTTTTATACAGTGTTGTGGGTAACAACAGGAACTCTGCGATGAAATTTGACAGACATTCTCAGTACAGTTTATCAAACTGAATTATTAGAAATAAAGCAGACTCAAAACTTGGGTCAATGAGCTGTACTAGTCTGCTGTTGTCTAAACCCCAAGACAACGTGACAAAGCTGCAACAACTTAAGACATGCCCATTAGGGCCAATATCATGTAAATATGAACTCTTCTCAAAATCATCTTAATAGTATTTATTGAAATATGGACATTAAACGAAATCAATCAATATATCAAATTTGGTGTATCTTTGTCCTTAAAAAAAATTCTGAATCTAAAACAAACCAGGAGACAACATTCAAATACTATCAATCGATCAATCAAACTATGAGTGTAACCCAATTTTGCAATAACATATTGCCTCAGAGGGCCTTTTCATTCTGTACACATGCAACCGCTGCTGCAACTCCAAAACACAACACAACTAAGGATGCAAATTATCGATGAATTCATTAATCGTTAGTTGATTGACCTTAGCGATCGATGAACGATTAATTGGTAAGCAGCAGATTTCCTGAGATCCTGAGAACCTAAATTTTACAATGAAAAACTGTGTAAGGAACACATTGTTTCACCCGTAAATAATGTTGCTCTTTCCTGCCACTACACAGTTATAATGATATTAACTACCTGTGTAAAAAAAATGCTCAATTAATTGTGACTAATTCAATTTAATCGATTAAATTCTTAAATTCTGTTAGCATCCCTAAAAACAACCGTTAAATTCATACCTACGACGACCAAAATGTGACATTTTATGCTTGACGTGCTTCAAAAGAAATAGACAGGAACCTGGATCAGTGGGCAATAAGGTTGTGCATTGGAGCACCTCCACCCAAAACAAAACTCCACCGACTGACAACAGCCTCTTTAAACATTGATGACGGTGGCCCACATCCAAGCACGGGTGGCGTCAGGTTTCAACAAGGCGCATTTTTGGCCGTCACGTCTTCTCCGCTGCACTGATCCAAGTAACACTAACAAACTACAACTATAACTACAAACAAATCAGATACGTTCTTCAGATCCAACTTGTAATATTTCAGTGGATGCGCTGGCGGTGCCTGGTGTTGCACGTTGTCACTCAGCGATTGAATTCTGTCAGGCTGCACAAAGAACTTGCTTGCGTTTAAACTCACTTTTATTGGGTTTTGCCGGGGTAATTGTGATTACGCACAGGAACCAACGGGGAGTGCGCCGCAACCAGCTGCAGCCTTCCGCGTCACTCCAGCGATTCTCGCTTCTGGCACGGCACTCGAGCAACGGCTCGGCGTGTTTGCACTGGAAAACACGCAGGCTTGCGAGTTGGCAAAATGGCAAACTTGCGAACCTGTTTGGCTGCAGAGGCAAAGGAGGAGGACGTCGTGCCTTTGCTTTCCCTCCCAGTCAGATGTTTCACGAGCATTCTACACATTCGCCCATGTCATGTCAACAACAGTCAAACAACAACCTCTGGGGGGGGAATTTGGACTTTTCCACAAACATTTATGTGGTGACCTGATAAGGTCACCACATAAACACTTGCCTCCGTGCAGATTTACAAGAGTGAACTCCTCAGCAGCAGCAGCAGCAGCAGCAGCAGAGGCAACAACAACTGATCGAAGTAGTCTTTGCCTATTACTAATATTATTGCACTCCATGCACAGTTGTTTCGCGGTATCCAGACATCCAGACAAGATTTGCACGTGTGAGTGCACATAAAGCAGTCGTCATGCCAGACGACTTTAAGCTGCAGACGCCTTCATCCTCTTACCTTTGAGCTGCGGCAGCGGTGACAGCTCCACCGGGGCGCTCTGAGTGCGGTACTGGGAAGAGCCCTGGGATCTCCTCTGCCTCTGGGCCTTCCTCATGGACTTCTTGGTGAAGCCGTCCACTTTCTCGGATGCGGAGATGGCCGACATTTTTGAAGAAGAAGAAGGAGAAGAGGAGGAGGAGGAGGAAGGAGAAACTGCCGAGGAATTCAAACGAGCTGGTGTGTACTTTTGCTCGAATGAGAGGGTTTATTTCCCCTTCTGCCGTTCCGTAGTAACACTAAAATATGCTGCGGAGCTCTTGTGTCCAGAGTGTTGTGTTAGTCCGTGTGATAAAAAATATGATCAATCGTTATTACTGAGTCCACAGAACGCGTTACAAGGATGAATAGTTCTCCAATGGGACGACGGCGTTCATTATTAATTATCCGACGCAATTCGCAAAACAACAATTCACGGCATCGCTCAAAAACCAAGTTACGCAAATAACGACACTGAGATTTCTACGCACAATTTTTTTTTCTCCCGTAGCTCCTGTCCGGAGTGGTTAGAAGAAGAAGAAAAAAGGTCAACCTGTTGCGGAGAACGCCGCGGACATTGTCGGAACGAATTCAAGTTGAGAAGTGCTGAAGACACCGCAACGAGCTGCGGCGCCGCGACACAAGCTAGCTCGCTAAAATTATCCGACGATAAGAATGCCACAAGTTTGCGTCATTGACGAGGAAAGAGGAGGGGAGAAAGTTACGATAGCGACAGTTTGTCCGGTGAGGTTAAGCTGTTCGTTCCGACGCAAAGTCGGTGTCTTTGGAGCGCCGCTCGGTGTAAATCCTCGGTGGACTTCCTCAGATTGTTTTTCTTCAAGGGGCGAGTGCTCGAGGTTGAAGTTTGAAACCGTCTCTGTCGACGGCGCGAGGGCTCTTTACAGGCTAGCCTCGTCCAAAAACACCGTCCAGCCGTCGTAACTGCGTCCCTCGGTGAGCGGAGAGAGCTCGTCCGGTTCGCATGGCCTCCGACGAACGCAACGAAACGCTCTCAGGTCGTCAACGCGAAAACACGGCGTAGTCTTTCGGCCATAAGTGTTGTGTCGACGATGATGCCGTTTCTCCGTCTGAACGGAACGCCAGGCTCGCCGCAGAGCGTGACAGGCTGCCCTGCGTCATCGACTGACGTCCCCCGCCGGCCAATCACAGCGCGGCATGTTGGAGACCTTGAAACTTTTTCGCCCAATCACGTCCGGCGGAAAACGGGGCTTCGACACGTGACATGTAAAAACAAATACATGACGGTCAGGTTGATGCCGACGATATTGGCGTCGTTTAATGATTTAAATTTGTTAAAAATTTGGCTACAAAAAAGGGCACGTTTTAAATTGAGATGTGTCGTTGATATTTATTGTCAGTATGAGATTTAATATGGAATACTTCTGCTTATAATGCCAAAGAATGACTTCCCTGAGGGCCTATTGAACACAGCAAACTTCAAGAGTGATAAAAGCCAGACACAGTCCTCTCTTTTGCCTTGATTTACCAGCACAACTAAGATGGAATTTAAAATAAACAAACAAATAAAAATTAAAGATTTCAATTTAAAAAAAAACATCAAAGTTCCCCTATTATGCATCCCAATTGTGAGGAAACTAATATATAAAAATTGGTCAAGAGACAAAATTTTAGAGCACTCTTCAACAGGTAACACTTATACACCAAAACTGAGGCAGAAGTCTGAAAACCACTTTCAGTTTAATAAAATTTAGCTTGGCAAAAGCACAACTTAAATACAAAGGAACCAAGGAACAAATGGTTGGTTATTTTGTACATATGAACAACTAGAACATGAACTCATGTCCAATCCTATACATGCAAAAAAAAAAGAAAAAACCATAAAGAAGAAACCGTGCGTCAGAGTTAACTTTGATAAAAAGCCAGACAGGCAAGGCAAATTGGTTAAACGTTGTCAGTTGCTACTAAAACTGGGAGACAAATACTTTGTGGTTTCGGAATTCTTTAAGGACAAACATATTATATGTGTTAACACATCTCTCAGAGTTGTCACGAGGGCTCACATGGGAACCTTTGACCCAGCGTAAATTAAATCTCCCTTCCAATATTCTAAAAAGGCTTCAACTTCAATAGGTTTTTGTCAGAAATCAGCAAAGCCCAGGTAACCTGGATGCAGGCACTATATTTAAAGGCTGCCGATTCAGAATTCCATTTAAACAAAATGTACAAAGAACACGCAGAGGAAAGACAGCGATCCAGGTCACTCCCGAGGCCTCGTTGTGAAATAGGTGGAAATTTTCTTCATGCTCTGTGGTGAGCGAATGGTCTGCAAGAAAAGAAAGGAAACAAGTCAACTCATATCTCGTAACTAATCGAGCTTGTGAAAAACATTATGATCCTAAACATCAAAACTAGACACCTAATAATCTTAGCATGTTCTGTCCAAATGCTATTGTTGTACTTGTACAATTGTTTTCTCAGTGATGTTCAGTGAAGACAGGAGGTGACTGGATTTTCCTGACTGACAACATTCCAGGTAATTATAGGTGTAGAGGACCGCCGACAGAAATAATTAGCGTCTTAAAATCTGGCTGTAAGAGCCTCTTAACAAGAAAAAAAAAATCTAGACTTAACACAATCATGTACAAGTGCCTTATTTGATGTAATATAGTAAAATATCGTACACCGTGATGTATAATAAAAGCTCAGTGGGGTGTTTTGTTAGCTCTGGTTATTTTAAGATTAGGGACAGCACGGAGGAAAAAAGAAAACATGGAGTGTGAGGAAAAACAGAGGAAAATCCAAAGTCCCTGAAATGGAATTAGATGAGAAACAATCCAGTTCCACTGGACCCAGCAGAACAACCTTGGCTGCCGGGACGCCACTTAACCAGCTGAACTGAAACTTCAAACTAGGGATGCAAAAACACCCTAAACATTTATCCTCTGACTTTAAGTTGACATCTAATGGGTCACATTTTAACTTTTTTTTTTTTTTTTAAGTTGTTTAAAAGTAACTTGTTCTAGGTATACAGGTATACACCAAGCTATTTAACAAAAAAAGCCCTGTAAAAAATGTTCAATTAATTGCAACTAATTTCATTTAGTCGACTAACTTCTTAATCGACGATTAATCGATAATCGATTAATTGTTAACATCCCTACTTCAAACTTTTAAAACCAAAAACCTTCGGTTTTTTGTGCTCACCGGTGAAGCTGGTATCTTGCCCTCTGGTTTTTTCGATGCAACGGGGCTTTTATGGACCCGGGAGCTCCCCTGACCTTTCCTCTTCTTCTGGCTCATCGCCGACAGCCAGTCTCTTCCTCCTGGAGAAAAATTCTCTTTGCCGGCGTTGCTCCCCGACGCCCGCTCATCGTCCTCGGCGTTCTGCTCCATTTGTGTCCGAGCAGAGCAGCAGATTTCCGACTGGCCGCGGTTCCTCTTGGCCGCCGGGTCGAGTTCGGTCACACCGTCGAACTCGTCACCGACGGCTGGTGGCTCGCCGTCGCCCGTCTCCAGCCTGCGTTTGGCTCGGCGCTCGGCCGGAGAGGCGTTGGCAGCCGCGCTCTGGATGCACGGGCTTAGCACCTGGCGCGGAATAGGTCTGGCCGGGCTGGGCGTCAACCACCGCTTGATGGTCGTCGGCGTCCTGAGCTTCGGCGCCGGAGCTTCTCGGGAAGGTGGAGGCGAGGCGGTGGTGCTGGAGGGCAGTGGCAGGGCGGCGCCGCTGGGAGCGCAGGTGGCGGGCTGCGGCGACGGCGGGCCGTCAAGACTCTCCGCCCTCTGGACCTTGGCGGGGGTCGTTTCCGCTCGGAGCAGAGCAGCTACGGATGAGCAGAGATATAAATCAGCATGGAGCCAAGGAATAGAATGATTCATGAAAGATGAAAAAAAAAAATTATGAGAAGCAGCCCAGAGCTGTGTTGATGCTCTGTTGCTTCACTGACACTAGAATAGAATAGAACAGAACAGAATAGATTCATTAATACCATATTGGAGCAACAAAATGTAGTGCAAAGAAGGAAAAATTATATCAATTATAAAGAAATAAAAGTAAAAATAAAACGTAGGAAGGAAAAACAAGATATTTACATGTTATAAACGGTTGGATTATTTACAGTTATCTACACAATGCTGACATAAATACCTGTTTCATTACACGTTTATAAAGTGAAGTGGTTAACAAGGCGATTTTATTGAGTGCAGTCGTAAAGCCTGACGGCAGCAGGAAGTCTGATATGTTGGAAGGAAATATTTAGAAAGGGAATTCTTCCCGAGAGCTTGCAGATTCTGATCCAGTGCAGCTCCGTCCAATAGAAATCACACTTTGACTGAGTTGATTTGTTCAAGCCAATTGGCTCGATTGGCTGGAACTTTCTCTCAATAAGTTACTTCCTGTCTGGGTACAATCTTCCACACTGTATGACTCTCCCCAACTTAAAAAAAAAAAAGCTCCTGTATTATAAACAGTGTTGGCGAGTTATCTATTACTAATCCCCCACTGTAATTAAACTTAAAATGTAACAGGATTACTGCGGCAAAACTGGTAATCGTATCATAATTACTTTATTAAGTAACAATTCATTCATGTTAAGAGGACAAAGGCAATATTTGGAATTGCAAAATTTGCACTTTAAAAAAGTTGATTCCAAAGCACTGAGCAACTGTTACTTTATCTTCTTTCTTTTTTTTAGCTAAATTAATTAGTAATTAATAATTGATTACTTATGAAACAAAGTAGTCAAAGAAGTAATTAGATTACGTTATTAAGATTAAGAAGTAATCAGTAATCAGTAGTTGCATTACTTTTATGGAGTAATCCCAAAAACACTGATTATAAACGTTCTCTTCACCGCAGCTCCAGTGTCTTTGCACGACTAATAATTAAAAAAACAAAAACAAAAAACACACAAATATTTTTTTTTACATTTAGATTGGACTGAAGAGGAACTGCACTTGTAAACATCGCTACTGGTTGCGCCGCGACGCTTACTTGTGGGAGGCTTGGCCCGGGCCCAGCCCACCAGGTTGGCCTGTCCGACTGTAGACTGCGCTCCATCCATTTCGCGCCGGAGCCGCCATATCCGCACTGTGTGGTCATCGGAACAGGAAGCAATCTGTCGGCGGAGCGGGGAGGATTAAACAGGAACCAGATCAGCGCTACTGCGCATCAGGGGAGCTCAGCTTCGCAGCGGGGGAGCGCGATGCGACTCCAGAAGTTTTAGCAAAAAAGGGAAAAGCCAGGATGGAGGAGATTACTGCGGCGGGCTTCAAATGAAAAGTTTGCCTTCGTCTTTACCTTTGTGAAATCCGTCGGACACCAAGCGACGGAAGTGACTTCCTCGCTGTGGCCTTGCAGCGTCATGGGAGGGTACGCGGGGTCAGAAATCTGTCATGTAAAACAAGATTTAAGCTCTATCAACAGACACAACTCCCCTAAAGAATAACACAGCAGAATGATTTGAGAGCTCACCTTCCAGATGTGCGTTTGATGGTCACTTGAACCGCTGGCTAAAAACTGGTCGTCCGGGCTGACGGTGGACTTGATGTAAAAAGAGGAGTTCTTGTGGCCACTGAAAACTGCCACTATGGGAGAAGAGACACAGTACTGTGTGGGTCAACAAGTAATTCGATTATAAAAGGTTGCTGGTGTAGAATCTGTTGACAAACAGGCTGAACAAAAGGCAAAGAGTGGCTATTTAAAACAGCTGCCTGACCTGCAGCGTTTCAGTGTTGACTAGTTTAGAATAGAATAGAATGGAAAAACCTTTATTGATCCCACAGTGGGGACATTTGCATGACTACAGCAGCAACTGTATAGTGCAGAAAGATGGAGAATTATATTAATTAAAAGAAATATGGAAATAAAAAATTAAAATAAAATATTTGTAGGGCATGAATGGAAAAAAAACAGCTAAATATTTACATCTTATGGACAGTCGGATTTAAAACTGCTGGATTTATTCTAGTCCTTTGCCACTTAGGGATTCATATATTTATAATTAGGTTAGCAGGGATGTTGAGGTGTTTCAAAATGTGCAAATTTTGAGTGCATTTTCAAAATTGAAACAAGCAAAAGCAAAAATGGTATATTTGTCTTGTTTTTGAACACAGTATCGTTAACACTGGTAAGTCAATTTTGCACAACATGCAATCTCTAACATTAACTTTAACGAAACATCGGTCTGCCTTCCATCTACTGACATGCTGCAAAAATGATTCCTGCCTTTGCAGAGCCTGTTTTTCCCCATTCAGCTTGGGATCATCTTTTACCTGGAGAGGTCTTGACCCCGCTGACGTTGAACATGTAGATGCTGTCATCGGTGCAGTTGCAGAAGACGTTGGACCTCGTGGAGTCCAGAACAAGCCCAGAGTAACCTGCGGGACCCAGGGGATAACTTTAAGGCTTTGAGCTTCGCACATTTAAACCTGTTCTGTCTGTGTATTTCACAGAGAGACGCGGTTGTCCGGTGTGGTGTGAAACGCACCGAGCCTCATCCGCATGCAGGAACCCGGGTAGGGGAAAGTCTGCAGCGGAACGGGGTCGTGGCGGTGTGCGGTGAAGTTCTTCCTGAGGTCCCACATCTTGATGACACTGATTTGGAATGGTTGATGGGTGGGAAAACGAAAATTAAAACGATGACGCCACTTAGGACCAACTTTGTAACACAGGGTGCTAATTTCTTACCCGTCGACGGCTCCGGAGGAGATGAGGGTGTGCTGATCTTGGAACAGAACCACAGTCACGCTCTGCTGGCTGTCCTGCGAGAGGAAAAGAAACAACGCACAATGCAGGTTTAAATAAGAGCCTCTGCTGTGCTCTGTTGTGGGCAACGAGGACACTTACAACACTAGGAGCCATGCCACGAGCGCTGCCCCGCCTCTTCTTCGCCTTGGTGGAAGGATTCTGCTCGGCCTTGTTGTGAGCTCCCCTGATCTGGTTGGTGGGTTTGTAGAAACCATCTGAGAAAGAAAACCCTCTTAATTGTAAGATGCTTTGAATCAATACCTAAATGTTGTTTGTCATTTAAAAGTAATAACTGAATTTAAAAAAAATACCTTTTTTACTGCATCTGGTGTCCCAAAGCATAATATTTCCATCCCTGGCCCCGGTGCAGAATACATCTGTATATTGGAAGACGACGATTATTATATGTGCAAACTATTTGATGCAGCATATTCAACCTCGGGGTTAAAGGGCTCCTCATAGGCAATGTCGCTGCTAGGGATGTTAACAATTAATCGATTATCGATTAACTGGCGATTAAGAATTTCATTGATTCAACTAAATTAGTCGCAATTATTTGAAAATGTTTTACACCGATACTAGTTAAAATCATTATAACAGTGTAGTGGCAGGAAAGAGCAATTCAAATGTAGATAATGTAATGGTCATAATATAACTAGAACTTAAAAGTTACTTTTAAACAACTTTAAAAAAAAAAAGTTAGAAGTCAACTAAAGTCAGAGGATACATGTTTAGGGTAGTTTTACTGTTCTCTAATGTCAAAATGGGTCACATTGGACCCTTAACATTGTTTAAGGGTTAAATAATGTGTTCAATTTAGGTTCTCAGGAAGAAAAAAAAAATTGCACCTTATCAATTAATTGTTAATCGATGGATAAGGTCAATCGACTAACGATTAACGAATTTGCGTCCCTAGTTGCTGTGTTTACTTTCCGTACCTGTCTCTTGCGGTGCAATCGCCACGGACTTCAGGCTGCACAGGTGACCTTTGAAGCTGCCCAACAGCTCTCCGGACTTGACATCCCACAGCCTGGCCATTTGATCACCGGAGGCAGTCACCTGGAGGTGAAATCGAAGTTTGGAACGCAATCCGAACATGCATGCATCTGGGGAGCGTCGCTAAAACGAGGGTACCGACCATGTGGGAGTTCCCTGGTACCCAGGCGATGTCGAAGACTGCGTTCTCATGAGCCAGCCATTCTGCAGACAATCACACAAACACACACACAAACATCAGCCACTGACGTCTTTGAAACTGAAAGAAGTGGGGGGGGGGGAGATCAACTGCATACACGTACCTTTGAGCAGGGGGTTCTCGCGGCTCTCCGTGTTGTAGAGCCGAACTATACCTTCTTCGTTGGCCACCGCGAGGACGTTCTGTTGCTCTCCAGCTGATCCGCGAGAGAGAAAGATGGGACTCTGGTTAGTGTCAACCAACTCACGGCGTCTGAAAAGTAGGTGCCGTCGCCTCACCGTGGCAGAAAGCCATCCCGAAAGGAGGCACGGAGTCGCCGAGGTTCCCAAAGGAGACGTGTTGATCGTGGCGGACGCACTGGTAGCCTTCCAGCAGGGAACCCAGCGGGTAACTGGGCCAGCGGCTGTCCGCAGCACGGCCTGCTCGAACAGGGCGAGGTGTTGGATGAGCGCCAGTATTAAGCATCATTCGACACAACGCTACTTAAATCCGCAACATTAGCATGCCATCCGTTCATGCGTTGAATGTGCTAAAGTGTCCGTTACTGTAATTCCAGTTGAACAAACGTATTTGTGAAACGGTTAAAACTCCACGAGCTACGTGTTCGTGTCACGACGACTGAAACGTCTCCCTGGCAAAGTTTGGTTAGCAAACTTTTATTTAAAACCAACAGACGCTGTCGTAGTTTTACCAGTAGCGTTGGAAATGTACGGATCGCAACAAAGACTCACAACACAACTAGGACGGGACTTTTCTCACCGTTCTGCCTCCGTCTGCCCACTCCCCTGTCAACGATCGATCGGAAAAGCATTGCTAACGCTCCCCTTGGGGTTCCGATCAAAAATATGTCTTGCAGAAAATAGGAATAGTTTGTGAATCCGGCGGTCCGTTTCCTCACTCTTCTTTCCTCTTTCCCGCGAACAGATATTGCGGGTTAAGGAACCCGCTAAACTCGTCCCTTCCCTCCTATTGGTTGAAAACAAACGTTTGCTTCACTTCCGACTTATCTGCATCCTGTTTGTTCAACAAATGGCGCGAGCAACGCATCTATAATCGTCTATTGTAATAAAAACACGAAGTTTTGACACCGAGTACTATTGAGGAAAAATTAGGTAATAAAAGTTATTGTTAGTGGGCGTTTCGGGGAAAATTTATTAGATCTATAATAAGTTAATAAGAAACTGCGCAATATTCAACTCTCTGAGAAGGGTTTACTTAAGGTCCAAGGTAATAGAATTAAACTTGTCATTTCAATAAAGTGCAGTAGAAATGAATTGTTTTATGTTAAGTGTAATGTTACGCTTTATTTGATTTTTTTTTTTTTTTTTTTTTTTTTTTTGAGAACCAGAAGTTGTTGCGCTTAACTTCCGGTTTTGATGACGTACTACCGACACCTCCTCCACCACAGTCTGTGCACAGTAATCCATACTTGTGCTGTGTCTCAATGCAGGTTCTGTACCCTTGAGACCGAGTGTCCTGCGTCTGAAGGAAGGGTTCTTAGAGTTCCCAGCCCCGCCTCACCACTCAGGACGGTCTAGCCTTCGGCGTATTTCCTCGTTTCGTCACCGCCGTTCCCTACGGCTGGCCAACCCCGGAAGTGACGTTTTTATAGTATCAAGCTAACCATTGGTTTGCCATCTAACGATGGCGTTGAATGTTCAAATAAATAAAAACCCGATGTTAAAACTGAATATTTTATGTTAAATTTAATTTATACGAAGTGTCCTTGCCAGTCGATGCCGCTAATTTCAGCTGATTTCCCAGGATCCCACGATGCTTTGCAGCCGCACGCAAAGGATCATGGGATACACAATTGCGCGAAGGATATTAGCGGTGCAGCCTTGGAATCGGCTAAAACGAGTGTGTATTTCCGAGTACGCATATTTAGCGTCCAAAGCATCCTCGGGAATTGGGACAGGCCTTCGCGCAGTGCTTTGACGCAACTTCCTGTCAAAATGCGTACTTCAAGGATGCAGACCCTGAGTTGAGACAGAGCAATAGTCCCATTCATCTCGTGGATGCTATCAAGCTGACCCTTTCAGATAAACAACGGGGCTGAGATGTCGCTGTCGAGTGCGCGCTCATTCCTGTCCGAAGCTTGTTATGGCGAACAAGAGCTGGACGCCAACTCCGCTCTCATGGAGCTGGACAAAGGTGCGCTAACATAGCGAGCTAACGAGCTAGCACGAATCTTTTCCCCGTTACACAGAGTTTCGCCCTCCCTCTTGTCTTCGTCGTGTTCAGTAATATTAAGCTGTCCTGGGAAGCTCTTACTATTTTCTGACCGGTCCTGTTCTAATTCCAGGGTTGCGCTCAGGGAAGATCGGGGAGCAGTGTGAAGCTGTGGTGCTCTTCCCCAAGCTCTTCCAGAAGTACCCTTTCCCCATCCTGATCAACTCCGCTTTCCTCAAGTTGGCTGACATTTTCAGGCTTGGGTATGGATGCGTTTTGTGCCCCCGAACTCATTAATATGACTGTGAAACGCCCAAGCGTCGTATTGTTATGAATTTTAGACACATACAAATAAGTGAACCCAGAATGACAGTTTTCCATAAAACTATACACACCTCTCCACTGTACCCAAGCTGACCAGCAGTACCATTAAGTACATCCCTAAAATGATGCTATTGAGTGCATATTGGCATTAGCAATGCATTAAACTTGAGTAACATGACTTCTGTTAACCCACATCTGCACCAGCATTAAAGCCTCCTGACACCAGTTAACATGTATGTCTTAAGCATCAAGATGATTGTATTTCTATGGTAGTAAGATGGTGCTTTACGGCCGTCATCTGAAAATAAACAAATCTTGTTTGTCGAATGTCAAATATAAGCCCTATCATTAGCCTCTTTTTTTTTAATTTTTTTTTATTTAAATCTTTATAAATCCCACACGTGTTGCTCCAAATTGTGATTTACTGACACTTATCTGTCCAATTTCAGGAACAACTTCCTGCGTCTCTGCGTCCTGAAAGTAACCCAGCAGAGTGAGAAACACCTGGAGAAGATCCTCAACGTGGACGAATTTGTCAAGAGGGTCTTTTCGGTCATTCATAGCAATGACCCCGTAGCCAGAGCCATCACTTTGAGGTAATGCTGCTATTGACATCCTGCTTATAGAAACCGGTTGTGAAAGTAGTAATAAAGCAGTAATAATGCTGCACTGTGCTCCAGTTTGAAATTAATCAGTGGCATATTTTTTGCGTGTGTTTCCTCAGGATGCTCGGCAGTCTGGCCTCCATCATCCCTGAGAGGAAAAATGCCCACCACACCATTCGCCAGAGCCTGGACTCTCACGACAACGTCGAGGTGGAGGCTGCTGTGTTTGCCGCTGCGAGCTTCTCCGCGCAGTCCAAGTAAAGAGAACACACTGTGTTGCCTGAGCGAACTCCAGGCGACATTTCGGGAATAACTTTGTCTCGTTTCTCTCCTCTTTCAGGGATTTTGCTGCCGGCATTTGCAATAAAATCAGCGAGATGATTGAAGGTAAACGCCGCATTCTTTTCAGCAGCTTCGTTACTGCGGCGTTCATTGCGGTGTCTGCAGGCTTCACTTAAATGTCTCCGCTCCAGGTTTGGAAACTCCGGTGGACCTGAAGCTGAAGTTGATCCCCATGCTGCAGCACATGCACCACGACGCCAGCCTGGCCTCCAGCAGCAGAGAGCTCCTGCAGCAGCTGGTCAACTCCTACCCCTCCACCACCATGGTCATTGTCACCCTCCACACCTTCACCCAGCTGGCCGCCTCCTCCTTAATTGACATCCCAAAGCAGGTATGATGAAAGAGAGCTCAGCATCCAGACTTTGCTGTACATGTGTCGGCAAATAGCGAAGGGAAGATGACGGGGTTAGGGTTAGATGCCACGTTATGGAGTTACCCCCAATTTTCACCAAAAGCATATTAACATAAGCAAATTATCGATTAATTCATTAATCGTTAGTCGATTGACCTCATCGATTGATGAACGATTAATTCATAAGCGGCAATTTTTTTCTGAGAACCTAAATTTCACAATAGAAAATGTGCCAGGAAGACATTATTTAACCCTTAAATAATGTTGAGGGTCCAATGTGACCCATTTTTACGTTGGAGAACAGTAGAAACACCCTAAACATTTATGCTCTGACTTCAAGTTGACTTCTAATGGGTCACATTTCAACTTTTTTTTTGTAAAGTAAGTTGTTCTATGTATATTATGACCATTACAGGTGAATTGATCTTTCCTGCCACTACACTGTTATAATGATATTAACTACCTGTGTAAAAAATGTTCAATTCGTTGCGACTAATTTAATTGAATCGATTAAATTCTTAATCTCCAATTAATCGCCAATCGATTAATTGTTAGCCTCCCTAGCTGGTATCGTACAAAATGCAGGAATTTAAAGTGTACATACATTTTGTTCATCATACTTTCTGATTTAAAGTGAAAACTGCCTTATTATTTGACGGCCGAACTGAGCAGTGTTGAAGCCGATGCGTCATGTTGACCTTTCACAGTAAAATCCAGCGCATCGAAAAACTTAAAAATCCAGCACATTGTATATTATGATGAAAATCAACCGGATTTGCCGTCTTTTCCAATCACTTTCAAACGCTTTTGGTGCAAATTGGGGGTTAGGAGGTTAAAAATGCTGCAAAAAAACTTGGGAAAAGCTTTTAAGTCTCACTGCAACAAACCTACAGAGAATGTTTTTAACATTTTTAAATTCTTTTCGCCCGCCTGTCTTTCCAGCTGCAGCTCCTCCTGCAGTACCTGAAGGAAGATCCAAGAAGAGCGGTCAAGAGGCTGGCAATCAACGACCTGAAGCTGCTGGCTAAGAAGGCGCCTCACCTGTGGCTCAGAGAAAACACCCAGGTACCGTCTGCACCGCCACGGGGTTCTGTCTGCATTTGCGTGAATTCTGTGAGCAGCGTTTTGACTTGATCCCTCCTACAGACCCTCTGCGAGTGCGCCTTGGCCAGCCCTTACATCAGCCTGAAGCTGGGCATGCTGGCCGTCCTCTCCACCCTCTCCGAAACAATCGCAATCAAGCAGTACTTCAGTAGCATGACAGGTTGTGTTCAATTTCAATCCGAGCTCTGGCAAATACGCAGGATATGGCTGCAGTGCACTGTGCTGTAAAGCTTCTCAACTCTGGGGCTGATCTGTGCTCAACTCTTTAGGAGGACCTTCAGTTTCCCCCCGGCTGACTGACCTGGTTAAACTGGCACAGGAATGCTGTTACCACAGCAACCTGCCAGTGGCTGCGTATGGTGTCATCGTGCTGACCAACATCACAGTTTCCTGTCCAGACAAAGGTTAGTTTTGTCCCAGACCAGATTTGCAGATCGATTTTATTTTCTGCGCTATTTTTTTTTTTTTTTTTTTTTTTTTAAACGTTCACCCATTCTGAACTTCTTCCACGTGTGATTTCCCTCCGCCAGACATCGCGCAGCTGGAGCAGGACACGGTCTTGGGGGTGCAGTCCCTCCTGATGCTCTGCAGCCAGGACAGCAGCAAAAGTGCCCAGGCAACTCTGAAAGTAGGTCGCAGCGGGGAAGCGGGTTGTTCTTTTGAAGCCGCCGGTAGCTGCGTTTCCATTGCAGTTTTTCGCAAAAAAATAGTGATATTTCTAAAATTTCGACACAGTACAATTGTGATTTGCAAGTGTTTCCATTGAACGGTGTGAAGCGCGTAAGCCGCAATTCTCGTAAAGTCTCGTCTCTCGAGAATTACGATTGCTTTTGTTTGTTTACATTTATTTGCTGTAAAGAATGGTTGTTCTATTCTTCTCTTCAATTACGCATCAAAAATATTCTATCTCCTCCTCCGTCCGAACATATCGCGCAATTTTTTTTTACTTGAAGTGAACTGGTCACGTGACCCCGTACGTCACGTACGCTAACATGTAAATGCGAAAAAAGTGTTTTCATGACACTTTCTCAAATTACCTGGATATCGATAGGTCTGAAAAACCACCTCATGAGAGCGTCAAAACCTTTTAGAGATATTTGAGAGGTTTTCCGAAGGTGTTTCCATTCCCAGTTTTTTTTTTCTTTCTTCTCTCTCTTCCCAGACGGCGCTCACCTCCCTGGTCAAACTGCTTAAAGGTCGGCCGCACCTCAGCCAGTCGGCCGTGGAGTTCCTGCTCGGGCAGCTCCACCTCTCCTGCGACCCCTCCCGCGTCCTCATGTGCCACGCCCTGGCCGCCATCGCCACCCACCTGCCCGTGCTGGGCGACGGCATGCTGGGCGACTTGGTGGACCTGTACAGGGTGGCCAGTCACTCGTCCACCGACAAGCAGCAGGAGCTTCTGGTGAGCTCAGGAGGGGAGAAGCCTGCAGTAGTCGAGAAAAGTTTAGGGGCCGTTAAGACTGAACACAGTCAAAAAGAGTCAAAAGTTTGGACCCAGCCGATGAATTTAATGTCTTTTCTTTCATCTTCATGACTATTGACATTGCAGTTTGTCACCGAAAGCATCAGAACTATGTATGAACTACACATGGAATTATGTAGGAAACAATAAAAGTGCAAAACAGCTCAAACATGTTTTTCAAAACTGGAGTTCGAGCTGCAATTGAAGTCTTTTCGCAATCTTACCAGCAGAGGGTGCTCAAACTCTACACGTTACCTCCAATGGTTAACTTCCACATTTATATCTATGCTTTAATCGATATGAGAGCATGCTAGTACGCTATATTCCAGTATTCTTTTATCACAGACATATATTTCAGTTTGTTGAACGTTGCAATAGCCAACACAGTAGTTGTCGCTTGACTTTGCTTCATCCAGACCTTTTGCATGGTGTCCCTGTGCTTGTGGCAGGTCTCTCTAGCCACCGTCATCTTCGTGGCCAGCCAGTCGTCCCTGTCGGCCGAAGTCAAGTCGGTCATCAAGCAGCAGCTGGAGAGCAGCGCCAACGGCTGGACGGTGTACCGCATCGCGCGGCAAGCCTCGCGCATGGTAATGCCAACGCCGATTAACAGTCAGTAGCAGTAGTAGTGATGTTTACTTAGCTTTAGCTTGCCACAGCTCGAATGAAGAACTGAGCAAATGACACTGCTATTCTTATGTGAAGAGAGCCCGACGCGTGACTCAGTCCCACCGTTTCCGACCTCGCAGGGCTGCCACGAGTTCTCCAGCGAGCTGTACCAGAGCCTGCGCACCCGCGTGGCGTCGGAGCACTTCTACTTCTGGCTCAACAGCCTGAAGGAGTTCTCGCAGGCGGAGCAGTGCCTGAGCCGCGTGGCCGACGGCGACTACAGCGGCGCCATGAGCGCCATCGCCGACGCCCTGCGCTCCTACCAGAAGGGCATCGCCTCCCTCACGGTCAGTCCCCGGGGGCTGAGGCGTGTGCCGTGTGCAAAACTCGCCTTCTGACGACTTGCTGCTCCGTTGATTTTAGGCGGCATTTTCTGGTTGTGACTCCAGGGTTCCCACAGTCATGGAAAAATGTGGGAAAAGTCCTGGAATTTTGTAAAAAAAAAAAAAAAAAACTTATGAAATTTGTTTGTAGTTCTACCCTATTGTATGCACAAAGGTACAAATGTGTTATAAGCATGAAAACTCAGTGTTTATAGGTTGTGGTAAGGTCATGGAAAAGTTTGGGAATTTTGTCATTGAAAATGAATGGGAACCCTTTAATTATTATTCTGGAGGTTTAAAGGTCCAGTGTGTAAAATCTTTAAGGAAGCCTGACAGCTTGTTTCATTTAAATGCCAGGCTACCGGGTGCAAGATGGGAGCGAGCTAGGAAAAACTAGGCCTTGCTCTATGTATATTCCTGTATATATGAGGGTAGAAAAACCCAATTACTTTTATTGTACTGAGAGTATACACCTTTATTAATGTATTTGTGGGCAGTATGTTAAGCTTTTACCTGTATAAAAATCATAAATCAAGCCAAATTTTACATACTGGACCTTTAGGTATGAAACTCCGTATTTACTTTGTATTTTATTCTGTATTTATGGTAATTTTGTGCATGGTCATGGAAAGGTTTTGAAATTTTGCCAGTGAAAATGAGTGGGAACTTTTTAATTATTATTCTGGAGGTTCCAGTTTGACTCGAGTCAACAGACAAATGAACATTATGTTCTGTGCCAAAATATCTCCTTTAGCCTTTGAGCCGCTAAATTTCATTTTCAAGATCAGCTAGAACGCAACCCTGCTGTCTTTGTTGCTACGCTTCTTGGACGCTGTTGAGGGTTTTGCTGGGTCTTTTTGCGTCCGCACGAACGCCCGACGAGACGGCGGCCATCTCTCAACTGTCCCATCAATCCCTCCCTTCCTCCCCCCGCCCCACCCAGGCCGCCAGCACTCCCCTCAGCCCGCTCACCTTCCAGTGCGACTTCATCAAGCTGCGCATCGACACCCTGCAGGCCCTGTCGCAGCTCATCTGCACGTGCAACAGCCTGAAGACCAGCCCCCCTCCCGCCATCGCCACCACCATCGCGCTGACCTCCGGCAACGACCTGCAGCGCTGCGGCCGCATCGCCGTGCAGGTAAAAAAAAAAAATCACATGCCCGGACTCCGAGATGGCGGCCGAAGCGCATATGCCGAAAAAGTTTTTGACTTGAGCAAAACAGATTTGCCAGGTATCACGTTTTAATCAACGAAGTTGGTGTTTTTTTTTGTTTTTTTTAATTCCTCAGATGAAGGTGTGCATGGACGAGTTCCGAAGTCTGGCAGCTCGCTACTCCGATCTGCACCAGTCGTCCTTCGACGCCGATTACGCCACCCTGCGCAACGTGGAGCTGTATCCATCAACCTCCGTTTCTTGATTTTCTCGTTTGGTTTTGCTGCGCCGGCTTCTCCGCCTTTCGTTTATCTCCTTGACTCTCCGCTTAGCCAGCAACAGAGCTGCCTGCTCATCTCCCATGTGGTCGAAGCGCTCATACTGGACCCGCAGGCGGCGAGGTGAGCGCCGTCGAACGGATTCACAAATGTCACAGATTTTCGCCGTCGTTGCCGTGTCCTCAAAGTGACGACTCTGAGGCGCAACACCTTCTGGACTAACAAGACTGCGTCTCCGCGATGTAGTTTTCAGGAGTACGGCAGCCAGGGGGCGCTCCAGACAGAGAGCGAGTACGAGCGACGGATGGTGTCGGTCTTCAGCCGCGTGCTGGAGGAAGTGGAGGGCCTCGCCAAGAAACACCCGCCCGTGTCCTTCCTGGTGAGAGATCAGCTCGCGAGCAGGGCGTAAACCTGAGACATGTCGGGTTTCCCATAGTAATTCAAGTTTGAAGTACTCGTCTTCTTTACAGGCCTGAACTGAAGACCAAAACCCAACATTTCTCAATTTTCTTTTAGAACTATGTGTTGGATTTTTATGAGGAAATGATCAGACCAACAACACATAATAAAAATGAAAATTGTTAGGGATGTTAACAATGAACCGATTATCGATGAATTGTGAAAGATTAGAGAATTGAATTGATTAAAAATCGATTAATTTAATTTGATCGATTAAAGATTTCAATCGATTAAATTAAATTAAATTAGTCGGAATTAATTGAATTTTTTTTTACACAGGTTTTTCTTTTGGTAAATGGCGTGGTGTATACATGTATACTTAGAACAAGTTACTTTTAACCAACTTTAAAAAGTTGAAATGTCATCCATTAGAAGTCAACTTAAAGTCAGAGGATAAATGTTGAGGGTGTTTTTACTCTTCTCTAATGTAAAAAGTGGTCACATTGGACCCTCAGCATTATTTAAAGGTTAATAATGTGTTCCTTACACATTTTTCATTGTGAAATTTAGGTTCTCAGGAAAACTTGCCGCTTATTAATTAATCGATGATTGATCGCGAAGGATCAATCACCTAACGATTTATGAATTATGTAATGTCAAAGCTGAAAATACACCTCCTCCTTCTTCTTCTTCTTCCCCTGTCTGGTTGCGCAGCACACGGCTTGCCTCTGTGACGCCGTCATAGCCCTGCTCAAGGTGCCGCTGTCCTTCCAGAGGTATTTCTTCCAAAAGCTTCAGTCAACGAGCATCAAGGTAGCGTCACTACTCACTACATTTTTTTTTTTTTTACTTGCCGTCTAAATCCAGGTTATAGCACAGCTGCTATCTTTTCTGTACACTGACCACTGTGTGTGTGTGTGTGTGTGTGTGTGTGTGTGTGTGTGTGTGTGTGTGTGTGTGTGTGTGTGCGTGTGCGTGTGCGTGTGTGTGTGTGTGGTTCCAGCTGGCCCTCTCGCCCTCGCCGCGGACTCCCAGCGAGCCCATCCCTCTGCAGAGCACTCAGCAGCTGACCCTGAAGGTGGAGGGGGTGGTACAGCACGGCTCCACCCCAGGACTGTTCAGGAAGATCCAGTCTGTGTGCCTCAATGTCACTTCTGTCCTCCAGACTAAGGGGGGACCCGACTACAAGGTATCTAATGTGGCCTACATCCTGTAATTACACATTAATAATAATACATTAGACTTTTATTGCGCTTTTTTTGGAAACTCAAAGACACTTGACATCGAAACACCTTACATATTGCTTGGGATGCACCGATGAGTTTTTACGAAAATTACGGCACACCGTTCAATGAAAACACCTGCAAATCGCAATTGTAATTTGTTGAAATTTTTAGATCTATTGGCTTTATTTTGCGAAAAACTCATGAAAACGCAGCTTGTGTCGTGGTATCGGCACTTATTTTTCGAATACAGGTAGAGTACTCATCCCAGGTATCAGTGCATCGCTACACGTTACCATTACCTTTTGGGGTATATTTACTCTCTTTTTCCTCCGTCCCCGTTCAGATTCCGCTCGACTCCAAAACCAACGAGATCGAAAAGCGCGTGGAGCCCCACAACGACTACTTCAGCACGCAGTTCCTGCTGAACTTCTCCATCCTGGGGACCCACAGCGTCACCGTGGAGGCGTCCGTTGTGGACGAGGGCGGCACCGAGTGGAAGACGGGGCCCAAGACGACCGTTTCCGTCAAATCGCTGGAGGACCCGTACTCCCAGCAGCTGCGACT
The DNA here is from genome assembly GCF_046127955.1 of Nelusetta ayraudi. Lineage (NCBI taxonomy): Eukaryota > Metazoa > Chordata > Actinopteri > Tetraodontiformes > Monacanthidae > Nelusetta > Nelusetta ayraudi. The sequence goes on from NW_027466102.1 coordinate 8,162,840, forward strand.
TCAGCTGCAGCAGCAGCAGCAGCAGCAGCAGCAACAGCAGCAACAGCAGCAGCAACAGCAGCAGCAGCAGCAACCTGGCGGATCGCAGCCCGCCCCCCAGAGGAGTGCGTACGCTCGCTACTAGCAACCGTCGTCTCCCTGCTTACTTATCCAAGACAGTGTTAAGCTCGCGCGCCCTGATCATTTTTCTTTTCTTTGTGAAGAAAATGTTTGTTGTCTCGGTGATTAAAAGCCTGCTTTGACTTTAAATGCCGTTTTTTTTTTTTTATTTGTTGTTTTTGAAAAAAATAAATATATATGTTGAGCACTTATGAAGGAATAAAGATTTGACGGTATGATATCCTACACCGTTTAATGTAGCATCCTTACAATGTGCACTTCACACAGAACGTCCTTGGAATTTACTGCTGGGTACTGATGTGAAGTGTAGAATCATAAATGGCCATTAGGGGGCAGACCATCGCCACTAACGAGGCATCGTTGTTCAAAATTCTCTGAATTCTCGCTGTCAGGTTCAGACTTGTCTAAACCGCAAGGTTAAGTTGAGACTGCAAGTGTGTTTTGCAGTATTGAATTTCCAAACAGTTTGATTCTTAACAGCAACAACATACGACGCTGTTTCAGGATGTCAGTCTAACATTGTTTACTAATGATGCAAATTGATTAGGTGGCGTTCCCCCCTTAACATATCGGTCAATGTCGTGATTTAATCAGCGGGAATTTGTCGAATTACAATGCAAAATATTCAGCACATTATTCCAATGTGAAAAATCATCTCTTTATTTGTAGGTATAATTAAACACCAATGTTTGACAACAGGAAGCCTGCGCACTTAATGGCTGGAATCTGGCGTCTGGTTAAACCAGTTCGATCCGCCAAAGTCGGAAAGAGTGGTCATTGTAGTTCCCCGGAGATTTTTCAAAATAAAAGTGCTTGGACTCGTCAATTTCGCTCACAGCTGTGCACGTTGCAAGAATTCTGAAATTGAGTGGTTAAACCGTATTTCTACTTGGGTTATTCCATTATCACGATCTTCCTAAAATGTTAAACTTGTAATCGTAAAATTCCCTAATTTCTGTCTTTCTTTCTTTTTTTTAAATTATAGACTACACTAACTGAATTAATAATACGAATAATAATACACGGTACCTGCTTTGCCATATCAGTACCATTTGTAAAAGAAAATATATTGAGGGAATTTCATGTATACATGAATTAATCTGTATTGTGCTATGAATTCCACCACCTCTGCAAACTAAAATGCAGGAGACGCGCGGGCAGGGGTGGATGGATGTTGTGTTATTTTCATATATTTACATGATATGAATCATGAAAAGGTTAATATGGTTATTTGTTTAGTTTAGACGCGGCACAAACAAAAGCTCTTGTTGTGACATGACTTCCGGGTTTAATACTAGAGTGATTGACGGCACATTGATGGTCTTAGAATCCGGGTCCGGCGGGGGAAGATAACGGGTGCTGCTGCCGCGCACTGAGACACGAAAACCCCCGTCGTCCTCCTTCACTTGACGAGCGTATGTCGGCTGTAGTTAGTGCCCCTCTTGCATCCAGCGGTGTTCGCTCCGGGCCTGCCTCCGACCTCCCCTCCGTTCATCGCCGCCGGGTGGGGAGCTCGGAAGCTAACGCTTAGCTAACTTGACGATGACGATAACGACGACGACGACGACGATGATGATGATGCATCAGTGGAATTATCCCGCTGTCTCGGACTGAGATGGAGTCGGCGGCGACGCTGCTCAAGTGGAGTTGCTTGCTAGTCAGTTAGCGAGCTAACGGTGCCCCGCCGCCGGGGACTGCGCGGTGGCCGAGCCCCCCTGGATAACGCGAGCTAGATGGGTGCAGCCGTGGTTTTATCGCGCCTGGTTTGTTGTGAAGGCAGCAGACGTTTGTACCACTGCCCGGAGATCTGATAAGAGAAGCCCGGCCGTATCACCTAAAGGGGGCAGGCAGGGAAAATGCTAACCTAACCGTTTAAGATTAGCCACACGTGACTCAAATCATTGCTCCGACAATTCCTCCTCACATCTCCGCTTGTCCTTGGATGCTTCAGCGACGATAAACGGGTAAGTGGCTCCGGCTGTTAGACTTCTTCCCTTCCCGTACGTTGTAGCTTCGGCAAACATTTTTTTTTTGGTGGATAACGGGGGGGGCGGCGGGGGAACCCTGATATGCTTCACGTTATGCTTTGTCTAATTTAAACATTCGGTCTCGGGCGTGCTAGAATCCCCAAAGCTCTTCTGGATAATCTACGGTGGTGGCTTCCCACACTGTGTGTTTTTTATTTTTTTTTATTTTTTATTTTTTTTTAAATTTCAAATCACGTTTGGACTCATTGTGGCCAGACACATCTGCACACCCTCGTAGTGCTAGCTCGCCCACCACCACCACCACCCTGTCCTACTGCTACAGCTAGCACGCCTTCAAGTGTTCCCACAGCGTCCCCGCTCCTCCTTATATGGACCTATCTTCGCACGCTTTTAAAACGTTCCTGATGAGATCAGGCAGCCGTACAGTCGACCCCCTCCCCACCTCTAACCTACAACCTACAACCTCCACAACCAGCATTCGCAATGCAAATCCACACCGGCACTTTGGCAATTTTACAAAATGAAACGCACGCTTTCCATGAAATAGCCGGAGAACCTGCTTCCCAAAGGCGACGTGCTGTCTCTTCCTCTTCTTCTTCTATCTGGACAGCTTCACGTTTTTTTTTGGACACACACACACACACACACACACACACACACACACACACACACACACACACACACTTTTGTTTACATTGAAAACAATGTGTGCACACAAGACTCCTACTTGTGGAAGGGGCTGTTGGCTCACAGCTGTCTTGTGTGTGTGTTTCTACGTGTTGTCTCCCGCAGACGGCCGTGCAATCAGGATGGCACAGCTCCTGGACGGGGCCGGCAAACTGGGCTGGGTTCTGCTCAAGGCTGTGCTCCGCTTCGTCTTCATGTTCGTCAACAACTGCGCGGCCATCCCGTCCTACTGCCTCTACCTGCTGCTCCTGCAGCCGCTCCGGATGTGGGACCGCTCGGCCTTCTGGCACCTGGAGGGGGTCATGTTCAAGTGGCTGCTGGCCATGGTCTCCTCCTGGGGCTGGGTGGCGGGCTACACAGGTGAGGAAGACCCCCCCCGCCCCATCACCCGGTGCACTCTCCCCCACCCCCCATTTTTTTCTTTTGTTTGCATATCGAAGTAAAAATCGCTTTGGCACGGGGTGGGGTGGCTTAAAATAGAGACACTCTCAGGCTGGGTGCAGCTAGATGGCGTGTTTGCTTTGGTGTCGCGCGGAGAGGAGCCTCGGTGTTTGACGAGGCCCGAGGAGTTTCAAACAAAAACCTTGCGACGCTCCGACTCGCTCGGGCGCTTTCGCGCAGGGGAGTGCACACCGTAGGTAAGAGGAGCAGAACTCCAGCGTGGAGCTGGCTGCGAGGAAACACATAGCCTGTTACACGGCATGTTTGACATGCAGTTAAAAGGCCTCCGTGTGTAAATATTGCGGGCGAAATTGTCTCAAAACACACATTCATTCATTTCAATGACAAGTCATTGATAATCAGTAAGTTGTGTAATAGGCTGATATCAAGCATCCATGTCAGGCTTGGGCCCGTTAAGCTTTTTAAGCCGGCCCACCAAACTTGAAGTAATTGTATTCATAGTAAGTAAGTTATAAGATAGCTGTATCACATCCCTTCCTTCGCTGTTTTAAGAGCAAGAAGGAGTTCACTGCTGTGGGTCGTCAAAAGGTTAAAGTCCCAGTGATTGTCACATCCCGGAGGATGCAAAATTTGACCCATTGTCCTCTGTGGGAGCGGTGGGCAGCAAACCCAAAACTGCAGCATGAAGGATGAAGGATAGATGATAAATGCATGGAAGGGCAATCCAACATCCCTAACTTCTGGCCCCTGAGGCCAGGGCGTACTTTACGCCATTCTCTACCAACCGTCGGACGATTCCAAATCGTAAAGCACCGCGTCCGATCGTTGCCCCCTCGAAGCCACATTTAGCACAATGCGCGCCTTTCATATCGTTTCTGGCAGCTTTAGCCTCGGAGAGGGGCCGGTGGAACTCCAATGCACTCGCGCCCTTGATTGCTCCGGCGCGGCGCTCGTCACGATGAAGCCCAGCCCGTCCGTTAAAGCCACGCGCTCGCCGAAGGGGTTCCAGGAAGCCGCGATTGTTCTCCGGGTTTCCTCCCCTCCGCTGCCCACCGCCGAATATTTCCAAAGTGATCCGAGCAGTCGAGTGGTGTACAGTTGCGCCGGGCGGCCCCCGAGAGCAAAATGCTTACAAACTGCTAAGTGGCGAACAAGGGGAGCGACACGGCGAGCTCATTAATAATGCACTCGGGCGCCGCGTAACACCTGCGCTCGCACGGGCCAATAGGTGTAGTAGCCCTGATTGACAGGAAGCGAGGTCAGGAAGTGAGCTCGGTGGCATTTCTGCATGCGCCGCAGCACAGCGAGGGGCTGTGTTTATGCAGCTGCAGATGTGCAGACTTGAGCTAGAATGAACTTCAGTGGACTGGACTCTTTGTCGCTACCTGTATAATAATGGAAAAAATAAGCATGTGCTTTAAAATTGAAAGCAAAAAAAAACAACTTTTGAGGACGTTTCAAGAAGCTGCTGGCTATCCAAGAATTGTGGGTTTTTTTCTTCTTCTTCTTCTTCCAAGTACTTAAACAATAGTAACACTGATAGTAACACTGTCACCCAGTGTTTCTGTCCGGAGATGATGGCTAGCGATAGCCGGAGCTCAGCTGACTGCTCTGTTGATTTAGTTGCTGTTGTTCGATTATGTTCGGTGCTGGATAGTTCATTTTGGGGGCCGCACCTCTTTTCGAACAGCGTTTCTCAACTGGTGGGTCACGGAGCTCTTTTGATTGGGTCGCAAATTTTATGAATATATATATATACACACACAATATCCATCCATCCATTTTCAATATCCTCCTCCTTCCGGAACTCAGGGTTGCGGGGGTCTGATGAAGCCTATCACAGCTATCATAGGGCTTTAATATATATATATATATACTGTATATATATATTTATCGAGAAAATGTTGGCCATTTATTTTGAAGGACACACGATTCAGTTCATTAATTTCAATCATTTATTTACTGGGTACGTTGGAGAGTGGGCTAGCGTTTTTATTCTTGCGGAATGAATTTGGATCAATCCAAACTCCACCAGTGGAGAACCAGGGGTTTCAGAATGTCTAACTTGATTCTTCGAAATAACTTTAATGTTAAAGTGAAACAGCCATTTATCGCCGATTCCATCACTGGACTGTGTTGAGTGCCATTCTTGCTGTCTCCTCGGGACAGAAAGAGAAATGGGAAATAACAAATGCCACAGGTTCCCGTTGACCTCGCGGTTATTGTCAAATCGATCACCAGGCCAAGACTTCCCCATCGGCGCGTCGGCCCAATCTATTTTTATTCCTCCGTCGACAAACCCGCTGAGCTTTTGAGTCTCTGGCTGTTATATTTGGTGGAGGTTGGCGCGCCTCGTGCAGACAGCTGCCACGCCGGAAAAATCGGCCGCGCCGGAAAAAATCGGCTGAGGGGCCGAGCGGTGGAACGGCGTCCGACGTGCGAGAAGCGTGGCGGCCGCGGCTCCGAGGGGTCGAAGGCTGACGTGTTTGCAGCGCCGGCGCCCTCGTGAGGCCGGGGGACGAGGTCGGGTCGCTGTCACCGCAGCCTCTTTGTGCGGAGGTGACCTCACGGCCACCGCGGCTTGGATCGGGGGGGGGGGGGGGGGGGCGTCCAACTCAAACACACAGTGGGGCCAAAATTTCCATCTTGGACGGAGTCGCGAGCCAACGTTGATATTTATTGAAAAAAAAAAAATCTCCCCCCCCCCCGAGAGAACAGTGAACCTTTTTATATGAACCCAAACAAATTTTGCTTCCACACTGATTATGGAACAAGCAAAGCTCGATACTATGCAATAAATATTTCAAATTTCTAATAATAAAAAAAAAAACAGCTATCAAAATAAATAATAAAAAAATGTACCGGTAGATAAGATTCAGCCTTCTGATTACATTTGAACAGTACCCTTTACCCGTGGGCTAATAATACATTTAAAAATGAAATAGCAACAACAAACCAAACAACAACATTTAGGCAGATTACCCGCAGAGCATTCTGGGATTTGTAGTATTAGTGCTACATGTGCTGTATACAACCAGCAGGCCAGATCTAGTACCGATTATCCTGCGGGCCAAATTTGAGTTTCACACCGACTGTATGGCTTGGATGAACTTTCGAACCGGTCGCCGCAACGTTTGGTACAGGTTTATTTTATTAGAATCGTCCGTGCAGAAAACTTGCGTGAAGGCTGAGGCAGCTAGCTGATCTTTTCAAATCTTTCCCGCCGGGACGCGACATTTTCATTTGTGTTGCAGCGTTTGCGTCTTCGGCGGACGATGGCAAGCACCGCCTTTGCTCACCGTGTCGGGCCCTCGAACGGGCCGCTTTTAAAGACCTGAAAATCAGGCTTCATTAAACAGAATTACCGCTCGTTTGTTTTGTTGTAGACACGCCGAGTAAAACCAACATTTACTCTTTGGCTTTGGCTCGTCCTTAATGGTGATTTTGTTAGTGTTTTTTTTTTTTTTTTTTTTTTTTTTTTTTTTTTGTCTGTTTTAGGATTTGCTCAGACTTGCAGATAAACACCTCACAGAAGCCAGTTGTTGAGTAGCAGTCGTGAATTGATGACGGCAGGCTTGCATCACATCTACTGCAGACCTAGAGCGGCGATGTTCCTTTTCTTTTTTTTTTTTTTCTTTTTTTTTTTTCAGGTTAATTTCAGGATAATTTCACACATTATTTTCTATGAGCAGTCAGTTGGCTCTGGAAGCCTGTTTGACTGTTGGACCAAAAAAAAAAAAAAAGGGGAAGTTGAAACGGGGCTGCAAAACAAGCACCAAAACCGCAACATGCAAATGTGCAACGTTGACGTCACGGGGCGGCTTTCGCTTTTCATAGTGGCCCCGTTTATTGACTTCAGGAAACGCTGCCGTTTGTTAAGCCTGCTGATCTGCACACACCTAATTATTATAATCCTGTGATGTTGCGATGTGTTCAGAAAGGTGGTTGGGAAGCTTGTTTGTCCGTCCTCGCCGCTTTTCACTTGTTGCCGAGTCACGCGCTCGACAGAACCAACCCCCGAGAATGGGACGCTCCCAATTTCCTCATGCGTAAATTCAAAAGAGGAATATTTGCGCGGTGGATTAAAAGGGGTGTTTTGTGTTAACGAGAAGAATTTAGTCGTCGATCACAGAAGTCGCTCTGCCCAGGCGAGAAATCCTGCAAGTTGCAGAATCTGGCTCGATTGAAGTCGCTTCACAGAGAAGCTGCGTCTCCGTTTGTGAAAACAAATTGTCTGGAAAACTGCGAGTTGTTTGTTGGATATTTTTATTTTATTTTATTTTTTTTTGCCAATTACCTCACCGACCGACATACTTTCCTTTTCAGTCGGTTGTTTATGTCGCAACCGTCGTCGCTTCCTGACTCAACTTTCTTTCAAGTTGTCAAAAGTGCACAAGGCCAGGCAGAGCAGCGCGTGCGCACACACACACACACGCACACACACATGCACACTACAGGGGCCTGTAACAGGTGCTCGAGAGCCAGCGGGATTAAGTTTTTCTTGACGTGTTCCTTCAGTGGGGCGGTCCGTTCGAGACTGACGAGGAGATCGAAGATGATCAGCTGAGATTGCAGACGTGGGTCATGCTGGCGTCGCCCTGACGCCTGAACGATTGACTCGATTGAATCGTTGGTTTGATAGCGCTTTGCTCACCACGTCACCGCGGCGAGCTATCGCAGAGGAGGAAGAGGTTTTAAAAAAAAAAAAACAAGAACTTTGTGGCCTTTGTGGGATGTTTTGCCCTTTTTTTTAGGTTTTGAAATATACATATTTCTAGAGAAAATGTTGGGCTTTTTTTCTTTTCTTTTTTTTTTGCAGAAAAAAACTATTCAACAGTACAATACAGCATGATCATTGCGAAAACAAATATATTAACTCTGGAAGACTGAAAATGTGCCATCTTTTAAGACCTGGCTGACAGATATCACAAATTTACACCACCTAGAGAGGATTTGACGTCGCACCGTGTCTCCCTGACCTCCGCGACCTTTGGTAAAAATGTGGCAGCCTTTCACGTTGGACTTGTCGACACTATCATTTGAATAGAAGTGCCCCTTGTGAGGATCCTTCTGTGGCACTGGATGTGTGGATACATTACTGGGACCACCGGCCATGTACATGTATATTACTTTGTCGATTTAGCAGACATTTACTGTCTGGTGCTAATTGCACCTGTTAACAACGAAGCCTTGTATTGCCTGGGGGGGGGGTACCAGCAGTTGCTCACACACTAGAGTCACCAAATCGTAACAGACCCATTGACTGTTTGAGGCTCCTTCTTCTCAGGGCTGTTCTTGGTGCACAACAAACTGAAAAGTCATCATGACTGGAAAAAATAACCCAACAGGTACTGATAAATAATTGCTGACTTTGTGACAATTTGTAGGCGCTTCGTAATTCATAGATAATGTTTGTCAGGGGCGTCAAATGTCATTTCACAGTCATACTTCAGAAATGTGTGCACTATGTTTCATTTTTTTTTTTTTTTTTTCTGCACCCAGTTCGATTTCAGCGGTGCTCCTCGTTCAAGCTGGCTTCAGTTTGGTTGACTTCACTCTGCATCCGTGACCGAAGGCTTCTGCGCTGCCACTGCGGCACACCCACACCGGCGTTCTCAGTTTCTTGGCTGATTAGTCCACTTCCTTGGACTGCGTAGGGGTGTGTGCGCGTGAGTGCGCGTGTTTCAACGTTGTCGTGACGAGCATTTGTGTTTGCCTGTTTTACGATCCCTTGTTTAACGATTCCGTCTGATTCGTTAAACACTCAGTAGCTGCGTTTCCGTTGAGAGTTTTTCGCCAAAATAAAAGCGATAATTCTTTGCGATTTGCAGGTGTTTCGATTGAATGGTGTGAAGCACGTGAGCCGTAATTTTCATCAAATCTTGTCCCTTCGAGAGTTTTGAGAATTCTCGTAAAATCTCGTCCTGTGAGATTTCCGAAAAATGATGTTTGTTTTTGTTTGTTTCCGTTGTTATCAAGAATGGTTGTTATATTTTTCTCTTTGATTACTTGTAAAAAAAAAATAATATTCCGTCTCCTCCTCCGTCCAAACATAATGCGCCATTTTCACTTGACGTCACATCCAGTAGTGACACGGAAACGCGCAAAAACTGTTTCCATGACACTTTTGCGATATACCTCTGTATCAATACGTCTGAAAAAAAACCACCTCATGCGATCGTCAAAACCTTTTAGCGATATTTGAGAGTTTTTTCGAAGTTTAGGTGTTTCCATGACCAGTTTTTTATCACGATATTTAGGTTTGTTGCGCAATTCTAGGGGTAATGGAAACGCAGCCACTGTTGTTGTGGTCATTGGTGGTGTTTTGAAGGTATGTTCTATTTGCTTGCAGGCTCTCAACTGTAAAGCCCTCTCACCAAACAACAAAAAGAGAGCTGTTTAAGAAAAGGCCGCCATGCTCCTTAGAGGGCGTCGTAGATTAGATTTTGGGCCTCGCAGATGCACTTCAGTGACATTTTCGATGCGTTTAGGCCAACAATGCGAACAGCGCTCGTTTGTTTGCTCGTTTGTTGTCTGTATGACAAAAGGAGGAGAATAGCCAATCAGGAATAATGGCACCGCGGAGAGGCAAGAGGCCTGAATGGGAATTAGCGTTGTAGCTCTGTTGTGAAGACTGCAGCAAAAGCGGTTATTTACCCTGAGTGCAGGCTAATGTTTCATTCTGCAGAAAATGAGCCCCGCGCGCGAGAGACGCGCAATGGGTTCGAACCTTACTTAAACGTGGGAACGCTGCGGTAGAGGGTCAATGGGATGTTGTTCTCCGTGAGCAGTGGCCACCGCAACTCGCACTCTAATTAGAACGACAGGACAACGGTCGTCTCGTCGGCACCTCAAGTTTTACTTTACAACGGTGTTCAGTGTCTTTAAGAGTCATTTCAATAAACATCTAAATACCGTGCCGCTGGAAAGACAGATATTTTCTATATGTGCATGATCAGAGATTCCGCAGTCGTTCAAGAGCACTCGGAGCGAGCAAACGAAATGTGATGCAGCTAAAACTGCGTGATTTTCGTTACGGATTCGCGGAGACTCGGGGCTCCAAAACGAACCCACCGGCTGAAGTTTAATTCACTTGCCAGCCAGGCTGAAGCCGACTGAATGCGGAGAGTGAATACTTCGCAGGCGGCAGGCAGCACAAGAAGTAAACAGACGTTCGCAAGCCCCAAACGAAGGATCGCAAGCAACGGCAGCGTACAGCGCAGTCCAGCCTGGGACGAGTGCTTGAGCGTTTTTCTTCTACGTCTCGGTCCTCTGCAGAATCACGCTGTCCGCTTTGTTTTCCTGCTTGTTAAACTCGAGCGCTGCCCTTTCGCCACCTCCCCTTGCTTGCTAAACTTCCCCATTTTGTTCAGCTGGAAAGTCAGTTTGCAACGCCGGCCCTCTGCTTCCGTACCGACCCGTGGCAGCGTTAAAGCACCCTTGCGCAGTGTCGGAGCCGGAAATCTTTCCCGGGCGAGGGGCGTGCAGGGTGAGATTACGACTCGCATAGGGGCGGAAATGGGTACATAATTCTTTAGTACCTCTTTAGTTCTGTTGTGATGTTTGAGAGTGCTTGTTATTACTACTTAACTGAATAAGTCGATGCGTGAGGACTGTTCTATTATTATTCCAAGTGTCACTGTAGTTTATTGTATTTAGTAAAATGTTTGCCGTGTGACCTTATAGCAGTCAGCCTGTCACCATTCCTGCGCATTAGAGAACTGAAAATCTTCACCAATGTTACTCCTACTACTACTACCACCACCAATAATAATAATAGTTATAATAATGATAAAGATGATAAATAATAAACCTATATCTGCCTCTTTCTACTGTGCTAGTTACTGTTATGTTAAAGTTCTTCTTTTGAGTGTCTTGTTTCCCCCAAAGAACTGAATCCAGGCCCATCATCAAGTCAAAAAAATACCGACAAAGATATAACACCAAAATGTATTCCACAAAAATCAAACCGCTGGCCCACTTTCTGTGACGTCTTGCATATAAATTCTCGAAATTGTCGAATTGACTTGTGTGTCCTGCAAAAATAAAAGTTTTCTTGATAAATACATGTATATCTTATAATCCCTTAAGGAAAAAAATAAAAGAAGAAAGGGAAACTGCCCACGAAGTTGCGACCCAATCAAAACAGCGCTGCGACCCACTTTTGGGCCGCGAGCCGCCAGTTGAGAAACACGGATTCGGTGGGTCACATTTTTGAGCGAGAGGCAGCAGCTCCTTCCCCTCCTCCGCCTCCTCCTCCTCCTCCAGAGAGGGGAGACGGGAGTGTCGATGAGCACCAAGGTCGGCCGCTGACCACAGATAGCGGATTAGACGGTGGCCTCCCCGCCTCCCGGTGGCGGCGGCGGCGGCGATGGCTGCTGCTAACTGTGTCACCTCTCAAAGACAATTTCCCTAATGCGTCCTTTGTGACAGACGACCCGTCTCCGCGATATCATTCGCTCTCGTCTCTCGCCGCCAACCGGCGGGAATGACATTGCCTTTGGTGGTGGTGGTGTCCCGCACGACCCCCCCCCCCCCCCCCCCCCCCCCAAAAAAAAAACACCCCATCAGGTGTCACAGATGTGTCATTTTTTCAATAAGCGCGTTCCGGATCCCTGCGCCCGTGAGGATGGAGCGGATTCCTCAGAGGACAAGAGGTGAAACAAAGGGGGCCAAGATTGAACGCGATGACAACTTGTCCTTGCCCCCCCCCCCCCCCCACCACCACCACCACCACCACCACCACCACTGCCACCACCCGCCCCCAATCACTAAATGAAAGCAAAAAAAAAAAAAAAAAAAAAGAGGCGATGTCACTTTCATTGGATATTTGAAATTTAAGAGGCAAGACAACTAAGTGAGACATGTCCTGCTTCTTGTTTCAGCATGTGCTTTAAATGCATTCAAGGAGGCGGGAGACCTGCTGCACCGCGCTGCCATTTAGTCAACGTGCTAAACCTGCTGAACCGCTTTTAGCTGATTCTGGAATGAATGTAGTTGCCTTTTGTCAGACCAGTCTTCTAATGACCCTTCAATCGAATCCAAAGAAAATAATCCATACGAGAAATGACGATAAAATGCAGCCGCCGATGTGCAGGCCAGTGCCTCCTGAGGGGGGGGGGGGGGGGGTAGTTTTTACTGGTCGCCCGGGAAGAGCTCGTCCCAAGCAGCGGCGGCCCGCCAGTGCCTGCGGAAAATCCCCAACAGGAAGTGGCCACTCAGTCCTGCTGAACTGACGCCTGTAGCGGCATTTCTCAACTGGTGGCTCGCGACCCAAAAGTGGGTCGTGTATCTGTTTTGATTGGATCTCGACCACTGAAGGACCTGCTGTCCCCCCATGCCCACCCCCCCGTTACTTTTAAAGAGGATTTTAATATATATATACACACACACACACACACGCAGGATAAATTTGGGTCACAACTTCACGATAAAGAAAGAAAATGTGGATCCAGAGACTCCACAGGTGGCGCCCCGCCGGTCCTCCTGGGAAGTCCCGCCAATTGTCATCGCTTTAGCTTCTTATGCTAATGGTCCCAGGCAACAAAGTGCATTTGCATGGCAAAAGGAGCTGATCTGTTCTCCCTGTGGGTGGGCGGCGTGCGGAGGGGGCGCTATTGTCGTCACCCACTCCCTCCCGACGGCCGCGTCTGCCGTGCGAATTGTCACAGCGGCGAATTTCAGAAGAATGTTTAAAGTGAAGCCCGCCGCTCTTTCTTTGTTCTACCTCTGCTCCATTTGTTTGCTTTCCCGTTATTCCCTTTTAACCCCTGTTTCTTTGACACAATGCAGCACAACATTTCACCGTGCTCGTGGTAGAGGCTTCGCAATCACCTGAGCGCACTCGCGCGTGCGTGCGTGCGTGCGTGCGTGCGTGCGTGCGTGTGTGTGTGTGTGTGTGTTGTGCAATAGTAGACACAGTTCGTCAGCAATCCACCGTGACAATGAAGAAAGCAGACTTGAGAAATCGCTTAAAAGTTGAATTCTTGCAACTTTGTTTAGCGCGCAACTCGAGGAAATTGCTGCTGCTGCTGCTGCTGCTGCTGCTGCTGCTGCTGCTGCTGCCCGCTAACCCAGGCATGGGCAAACTGCGGCCTGGGGGCCATATGCAGCCAGAAAGAGTCATTTCAATAAAGAGCTAAATAGCCTTGCGGTATTTAGAATAAGTAGATTTATTCAGATAAGTCGAATTGTTGGTTGTTGATCTCCCAGCTGTCTTTGGGCGGGGGCGGGTTTGTTGTTTCTCAAACCCCAAATCTTTTGTAATCGTTGAGGAAACCTTGTTTTCTCAACCGCAAGCAGCAAGTCCATGTTGTTATTGTTGTCCACACACAAAAAAAAAAAAACCTTAAAAGTTCCATGTGCGAGGATCGGACCCGGCGTATCAGCACCGGGGATGTTCGGCTTGACGTGTCCTCACCGGGCACAACTGGAGCAAAGCGCCTTTTAAAAAAAAAAAAATAATAATTATTTGTATTATTCTTTCAGTTGGAGCGTGACTCCGATCCGTGCGCTCGTTGTCTCGGCGGAGAGCAGGTGCATCATCTGTTGCATATTTAAGTAATCCCCGGTGTCCTTTCAGAAACAGGATGTTTGCCTGACTGACGATTTCTTTTCCAAAATGACATTTGTTTTTCGAGCGAGAGCTTCCAACCAACGGGCGTGCACACATTTTGTTTGCGTCAGGTTTCGGGGATCCGTGCCAACAAAAACATGTCTGGAGCTAAATGATTTGGTTGGAGAACTAAATTATTAAGAATGCGCATTGTTGCAGTGGCGCATTAGTCCACTGTTGCCGAGCGCTCGACCGGGAAATGTTGGCCAAAGCTATTTTGTGTCACGTTTTGGTCCGGACTTGGTGCTAACCTCACGTTTTCTGGGATAGCTTTGTAGAAATAACATTTTGACTGGTTGAATGGTTTTTGCACTGGATGGTTCATTGCATTGTCAAGGCTTGTCTACAATTTGACTTGATACTCTGATACCGCGAGCCAGTATCTGAGGTGTTATTGCATCACCGTCGCTGCTCATCTTCACGCAGCGCCTCCAACAGACGGGCAGACCCGCACAATAACCAACCTTTTATTTGTGTCGGAAAGGCGCTGATTATACTGCCAAGTGAAGCCACATGGGAAAGAAAAGCTTACACTTACTTTACAGTTTGATTAATGGCTTGGTTTTGCACCATTATGACAGATGGCTAAAATAGTTCCATTGTTGATATTGATTGTTTTATTTATGTAAACGTTTCTTGGCCTGTTCTTTCTCTTCCACCCCAGGTATGTCAGCGTTGGCAGAGTATGTTCTTCACAATCGATTAAAAGAAAAATACTTTATCCTATTAATTATTCTGGATGTGTGACATTCCAGCAACGTTGTTGGTGATTCGTGCCCTCAAAATGACAGTATTTTATATCCACTGACTTTGCGCTTATGCAGGCCTGGGAGGAGGGGGGGGGGTGAAGTTGCAGATAAAGCAATAGCACTGTGACTAGTAATGAAATACAATGAGGTGTCTCAACAACTAGGCGGGCTGGCAAGAGAGAAAAAAAACAAAAAAACAGCATACAGCAGAATCAGTGTAAACGTTTACTGGCCAGGAAAAATGAACTCTTGTCTGCTTCGGTCCAACGTTGTAATTTCGTGGACGGAGCAGCTAAGCAGAGGTGTGGCATCAGACCTGCAGAAGCATTGGAGGACACACAAGCAACCCAAGCAGCACGTGTTGTTATTTCAAAGAAGAGCTAAAGAAGTACGTCTGTTTGACCCCCTCCCCGGTGCGCTCTTGTCTGTTTGCCCTGCAGTGACGGAGTGGGGCGACGACGTGCGGCCCATCTCCGAGGAGGAGGCCATGGTCATCGTCAACCACCAGTCCACGGGAGACGTGTGCACCCTCATGATGTGCCTGCAAGACAAGGGCACGGTAAGAACGGACTCGCCGAAAAATGGGACGTATTGGGACAAAAAAAAAAAAAAAAAGGGCGCAGTGTCATGCAATTATTTTTTTACCAGATGATTTTCACGTTATTGCGAGATAATTTTCACGTTATTGCACAAAACTGTTTCACAGCCGCAGCTGTGAAATCCGAGACGCATTTTTTGTAGATTCTCAGCGCTGATGGAAAACGGCGGCTTTGTGTGACGTGTTGACAAAGACGGTAGCGTCCTTTGGCCTCGTCTCGCCCTGGTGTCACCTGTGAGCACGCGGTGATTGACTTTTTTCGCTGAAGAATGTACAGTAGCTGCGCTGACGAGCGTTTGGGAATGGGACACGATATGGAAGAGGCTTGTTTCTGTGTTCTTATAATCAAATTATGTGCAGGTCTAAGATTAAATGTACTCAGATTTTTTTTTAAACCATAAAGGTTACAGTGAGTTTTTCCGTTAGAACTGATTTTTAAGTCGTTTACTCTCTCTCTTTTTTTCAAATAACGATTTTTAAGAATGGTTTGATTTTGAACAGAATGGGGAGAAGAAATTGCATTAACATCAGTCCGTTTCAAACGCGCGGCTCCTACTTCTAAAGCGTCAGAGACGGCTCCGACACACTTCTGCTTCCTTCTCCATCTCCGCGTCTCCACTCCGCCAGCTGTTATCTTTCCCCCCGTCGCGTATCATCTCACAGACTCGAACTCTCAGGAACGCGTCGCGAGCGAATTTCAAGAAAACCGACCTGGATCGGATCTCGCTAGCCCGACCGATGTCAAAAGGCGTCGCCGACCTGCCGTGCTCCACTTGTTCGGGGTTTTTTTTTTTTCCCATTAAAACCGACAATTCCGTGTGCTAAATATGACAACATGTCAGACGGAGGTGGAACGGGACGACGGGCTGCTAATGATGTTGTCTAATTAATTGGCCAAAGATCACTTCTGCTGTGAGATTGCTATTTTTTGACGGAAGCATCTTTTGCCAAAATTAACTCCTTCAATTTGGGAAAAAACGAGAACAGCGGCCAGTCTGGATGCTCGCGCCGCAGGTGGAAAATTGTGCGTGTGAAACTCCCATATTGTGACGCACTCCTGTCCTGTCCTTCTTCTGAACGGGCGTAAAGTTCGACACAGTCTTTTCAAGACTGAAGAAGAAGAAATTGTTTTATCATTAATCTCGGCATTTCCACTTTATTCACAAAATTTCCACTTTTTTCATGAAATTGCTACTTTATTCACAAAATTGTGTCTTCTTTAACGCAGACTTTATTGACGGAATTTCGACTTTATTCGCAAAATTTCGTCTTTTTTTTACATCGACTTTTTCCACCAAATTTTGACTTCATTCACGAAATTTCAACTTGAAACTCAAAATGAAAACTGAAATAAAAATCTCCTTCCTGTCATCTTTTTTTTCTTTTTTTGTGGCCCAAATCCTCCTTCGTGGAGATCCTCAGGGTGTTAAGGGGGATAATGATTCAAACGACGCCGCTTCGCTAAGTTGTATCATTGGCCGTACGCATCCTTCAGACGGCGGCTCTTGCCGTTCACCGATTGGTCCTGCGCAGCTGCAGGAACAGGATGACGCAATCTGCGGCGGCACGACGGCCGCGCATCCTCCGGCCCACGTTATCCTCTTAGCGGTGAAAGGACACTAAGCCAAAGCTGCATCACGGGTGCGGGTCGAGGGGTTGCGAGTGTCCCACCAACCCTGTCAGTACGCCGCCACCTACCCCCCCCCCCCTCCCCCCCACCCAAAAGCCACATTGTTTGTTGTCGCTTTGTTTGTTGCTCCCTCGTCGGAATTGCAGATTTTCTAACGTTCCACCTGCTTGCTCTTTTCCCTCAGGTGGTACGAAAAATGATGTGGCTAATGGACCACGTGTTCAAATACACCAACTTTGGCCTAGTGTCCCTGATCCACGGGGACTTCTTCATCAGACAGGTAAGGGAAACCCCCCCCCCCCACCCCCCGGCAGAGTCGTGACAACGCGTCACGATGATCCGTTTTGTTGTCTCAGACGTCGGCCGTGGAAATGACACAGTGACCTCCGCTGAATTTTATTGTTTGAAGATGACATCAGCGGTTATTCCTAAGAGGAAACGACTTTTTTCTGTTGTTGCCGCTGTTTTGTTTCATCCCCTCACAATTTTTTTTTTTTTTTTCCTGGAGGCCAGTATATTGAAGCGCGGAGCCAGCGGTTACGAACCTCCCGGCTACTGTCAGCTTGTGTTTGTTGAGCGCCGCAGAATAAATATGAATAAGCGGGTTTTTCCTCGCCACCCCGGTCGTCCTCTGAGAGG
This sequence comes from Nelusetta ayraudi, assembly GCF_046127955.1. Lineage (NCBI taxonomy): Eukaryota > Metazoa > Chordata > Actinopteri > Tetraodontiformes > Monacanthidae > Nelusetta > Nelusetta ayraudi. Next base: position 8,180,268 of record NW_027466102.1, read on the forward strand.
GACGGTGGCGGTGGCGGCTGTGGGGGTGGGGGTGGTGGTGGACCGGAGTGTGAGGTCTGCTAATCGCGCCGCGTCGCGCTGGCCCACGTCTGCTAAGGACAGGCTCCCGGGTGGACAGGAAGTGGACGTTCCGGAATTAAAGCTTCAAAATTGGATTTAAAAAAATGGAATATTCCAAAATTCAATCTTTATTTATCGTTCTAGACTCCAGTAATAAAGCCTTGCATATTCCAATGTCCAAAAAAAAAAAAAAAAAAAAAAAAGCAATAGCGTAGCATGGTTAACCCTCTGTTTACAGCCGGTTTTTAGCTGACTGCCATAAACTGATGCTTTTTTGGACCTTCTATGTGATTGAAAGGGGACGGAAACAAAGTCACTTCAGGAGTGGAAACAGAGAGGTGTTAAGTGCCCTCTGTGACATCACAAAGAGAAGACATTTAAAGAGTGTTCGGGACATTCGTCCTTTGATTCGACTCTGTGAAAAGTATGAAGCGAGCAACAAAAAAAAAAAGTCATTGTAATTTCTGAGACGTTTCCAATCAAGCTTTTTTTTATATTAGATATACATCATGTAAATCCTTGATCATACGGGACTTTTTTTTATGAACTGAACAGGCAAGACTTGAGCCGAACACTCAAGTCGAGTCAGCCGTTCAACCCCAGTCGCAGTTATTTATTAAACAGGTAAAAAGTATTTGATTATTTCTGCTCGGCACAAAGCTTCATCTCACCGCTCGCTGCGCTTGGACGTTTGCCAGGATCGCTTCCTCCATCTATTTTTGATGAGGCTAAATGGGAGCTTGCTGGAAACCGGACCGGCCGCAATAAATTACCAGCATCACCGCTTCCTTTTTAATTCAACGCGTGAGCCGAGGGTTTCGCTTCATTCGACCCAAAAAAAAAAACCAACCAAACAAATCCCAGTAAAATTGCTCGCGCACATACACACACACACACACACACACACACACACACACACACACACACGCGCGCGCATGCACGCATCGAAGGGAATTATTATTTTTTTTGTAGGTCATGGAAATGCTTTACCACGGAATTCCACATCAGGTACTGCGCCCAGGGTGAGGCACCCCGGGCCCGCTGACAGCAGCGGCAGCGGTAGCGGCCGCCTCGGCCATTTCTGCCGTCCTCTACCCACGATGCCCTCTGGCAGCGCTTGTGTGCGCGCATTCTTGACATCCTTCCCCTCAGAATACCCTGCACATCCGCGCTGCGCTGCGCGGCCGGCCCGAGCAGCTGCTGTCCACTCAGGCCGCTGAAACGTGTCTCCTGCTACATTATGCACAGCGCAGAGCAGAGCAGAGCAGACACATTTGCAATACAGCAGGGTTTTTTTGGTTTTTTTTTTTAGCCCCCTCCCCCCCCTCCCACCACCTCACTTCGCCTTGATGTTTCCTAAACATAGAAATACCTCAAGAGATGCACAGCTGGGCTCTTTAAGCCACGCTGCTGAATGCAATTACTCAGCAATGAAAGTGTTTGCAGTGTTCAGAAATGGTTTTTTTCTCCCAAAGAGTTGAAGGAAAGTCGGGGAAGCGTTGCTTAGCGGTACAGGACAGCATGACAAGCAACTTGAGTTTGCCAAAAAAAAGCATTTTTCGCAATACAAAACGAAACGACTGTGACCTGAAACATGATTCATAGCAAAAATCTTTCTATTGTAGATTTTTCAGTTATGAACTTTTAGTCGTTGATGATACAGGCCAGAAAATCACCAGAAAAGAGTTTAGTCCAAGCGTGACATCACAACGTCGTACGTGCTGCTGTGCCTCAGCTCATTCCTGACCTGTCTGAAAGTGACGTTCTCCAGGATCGTTCTGATTGGCCAAAATAGATCATGAGAGTCACAGAGGCATGATGGGAAGTGACACACTCTGTGGGCCTGACGTTCCAAATACGTACAAACTACAGTGAAGCATCACCTTTAGTCGGAAGCAGGACGTGACATTTTTTGCAGGCTGTTGTATGTAAACAGAGGGCTCAGTAATGCTACATTCTGGAGATCTCTTGATTTTTTTTTTTTTCTTCTTTTTTTTTTTTTTGAATTGATTGTTTGTGTTTGGCTGCTCCGCTGGATTCTGGAATCAAAATGTTATATTATAGCGTGGCACCATATAATCGTGAAAGAAAGTGCTTCTTTGTATCCTGATACCACACGACCACATCTCCAGTATACAACCTCGACCTATCAATTTTGCAAGCTCCGATCGTTATCATCTCTTATGACGGTAGGGTTTAAAAAATATTAAATTAAATTTATAAAAAAAACAAAAAAACAAAAAAAACAAAACATCAAAGTCTGTTATTTTTATCACGATGCAGCTACGAAAAAAAATCGCTAAGCGTTTTTGACCTTCCGTCGACCGCAACAGCCGCGATGCCGCGCAAACATTACTCGAAGGTTTGAATGCCTCGGCGTTTGTCCGTCAAAGCGGCAAAGGACGACGCTCTCTCTCTCTAATCTGGCCAAGATACGAACCCAGCTGAAGTCATTTTCTCGCGGGGAAATCAATGTGCCCGCGCGGCGCAGCTCCCGGTACAATGACACGGCGCGAGGGGATTCCGCCGCGCACTTAAGCGTCGCAAATGGCTTTTGACCTGGCCTTGCAGGGGGCGGGGGGGAATCAATCAATGGTACTCGTCCCCGGTCATCACCGGTAATGCTCTTAATGTCATTACGGCCAGTCCCCCCCCCCCCCTCACATCCATTTCAGCTGAGCCGTTAGTTAATGCTGCTCTGAGTGCATCGTTTGCAGAGGTCCGGCTCCTCCGGAGCGAAACCCGTGAATGGACGAGGTGGCGGTTTCAATCTCTTTGTTCCCCTTTTGGACCCATACGGAAAGTTCTTAACGATGGTCCAGTTTCACAAGTTGCAGGTTTGATGAAGGGAAGGGAAACCGTGAGCTTGAAAACCGTTTCACACTGCGTTTCCCCCCTTTTCTCCCTCTCTCTCTCTCTCTCTCTCTCTCTCTCTCTCTCTCTCTCTCTCTCGCAGGGTAAAGCTCACAGAGACAAGCAGCTGGTCTACCTGAAAGACCACCTCGACAAGTACTACCACAATCGCGACAGGAAGTGGATAGTGCTCTTCCCCGAGGGGGGGTTCCTGCGCAAGCGGCGGGAAACCAGCCAGCTGTTTGCCAAGAAGCACTCGCTGCCCCACCTGACCCACGTCACGCTGCCGCGCCTCGGCGCCACGCACGTCATCCTCAAAACCCTGATGGCCCCGCAGGAGAACGGCAGCGTGGGCGGCGACGCCGGCTCCCTCATCCTCACAGGTGACTAACGCGCACGCACACACACACACACACACGTATAGAGGAGGAGGAGGAGGAGGAGTAGATGGATGAGGAGGAGAACAAGACGTTCGAGGAGGTGGAGGAGGAGTAGATAGATGAGGAGGAGAACAAGACGTTCGAGGAGGTGGAGGAGGAGTAGATAGATGAGGAGGAGAACAAAACGTTCGAGGAGGTGGAGGAGAACGAGAAGGAGGAAGAAAAGGAGAAGGAGGAGAACAAGAACTAAATGGAGGGAGAAAAAGAGGAGGGGGAGAACAAGAAGCAGAACAAGAAGAACAAGGAGGAGAAAAGAAGGGCAACAAGAAGAAGGAAGAGGAGAACAAGAGGAAGGAGGAGAAGAAGAAAAAGGAGATGGAGGAGGAAAAGAAGAAAAAGAAGAATGAGGAGGAGTGGAAGAACAAAAATGAGGAGAAGAGGAGAAGAATTAAAATGAGAAGGAGAAGAGCCGACTGCCTTATCTTGACTGTCCCCTGCCTAGGCAGCTCACAAACATTAACCTGTTTTCACGTTCTGTCTTATGTCGCAGTCGGGTTCTCATAGGCAGCAAATTGAGACTTATTTTTTTTAATGAAGGACTCCTCTGTTTTTCTTGCTCCTTTTAATTTCCCCGTGCGTAAAACGGTTAAAAAGCGAAATCGCTCAGAGCCACTCAGTAACTGTGTTCTAACTGTGCTTCACTGATTAATTATTGATTAACGAGTAAAACAGGCGTTGGTTGCAGTCCTCGTTTGTATCCGAACGCACACTTTGGAACATCGTGCGGCATTTAATCCCAGTTGTAAAAGGTGACACGTGCGCACAAAGCATGAACGTGTTAACCGCGATGAGATTGAAGGCACAACGCGCTCATTTTTCTTTTAATCGCAATTTAATCGCAAACCTCTTAATCCAGTTAAAACACTCTGGTGAAAATTTCTCCACTCAAATAAGGCCATAAAACGGAAACGGCAAGAGAGTAAAAACCTGCAAATCGAATCGCGATTTTCACGAAAATGAATCGTTTTGACAGCCCGAACGCGTGTCGCTTCTCTCGAAGTTTGGCTCTAGTTATTTCCCGGCCCCTTTTTTCCCAGTGACCTCTCCCGCCACTTTGATCGCGTCCTGATTGCCGCCATCGAACGCGGCCAGGTGTTTGATTACGAGGTCAAACCTGCGCCGCGCTTTCAGACTCGGGACGACGCCAGCGGTCCTGTTTTTGGAGCGAGGAAGAGGAGGGCCGGCCGTGCCAGAAAACGCATCAAGGACCCCGAATCCCAAGTGGGTGTTTGTGGGAAGGTAATTTCTGTGTCTAGAGACCGGCGCTAAAAATAGCCGGCGGGCAGGAAGTAAAAAAATAATAATAATAATAATAATCTATCGCAGGCAAACATTTTTGTGGTCACGGTTTTATTTGCGTTATTTAATCGCGAGAGAGAAACAGGAGAAAGGAACCTTAAGAATCAGTCGTAGTGGGCATCTTATATGCGTTTAGATGCGATATAGATAGAGACGGCAGACTGTATGCATGGGCTAGCTTAAATATAAATACCCATGCTGTCCATGCACAGCAGCTGGAATCGTTCAGGCTCTCGGGATCTCGCCGATCTCCTACAGACGACGAGGCTCGAATCGAATGCCCTGGGTCGAGCGTCGGTGTGGAGCTCCCGCTCCCATTTGCTTCGTCTTTACGCCGCTCAAGTGCCCGCGCCACACTGTCAACACGCACCTGCGGTTGCCACCTGCAGGCACTCGGCAACACCGCTGCCAACCCGAACTCCGGCCCGTCGGGTTTTCAAAGCGAGAATCCTGCGGGGGGGTTTTTTTTTTTAGCCGACGCTCGAGGAGATCCTCTGTCAGAGTTGTGCCGTTTGTTTGTTGTTGTTGTCCAGCGTTTGTAAATGGTTGATTCGAATCCTTTTCGGAAGGATGTCACATGTTAATGAAAAAAAATAAATAAATGCGGACGTTCGTTCATCCCTCCGAGTTTAAGCGAACGTGGAGTGCAGCTGGTTTAAATGGATTCAACACAGAGTCTCTCTCTCTCCCTCTCTCTCCCTTTATGTCTGCTCGTCTTTCGAGCACCCGAAGCCTCTGCATCCACTCGAAACATGCTAATGGCATTAAAAATCCTCTGCAGAACGCAGAGGCTCAGCAGAGGTGCCCGGAGCTCCGCTGACTCACCGCGAGAGACAAACGGGCCACTTGGGGGAAGGAAAAAAAGAAAAAAACGAAAAAAAAAAAGGATTTGATGGCAGGCTAGGCTAAAGTACAGCGACGGCGGGTGCGCCGACAGAGAGCGCAAGGGTCGCTCGCCGGGCCCGCGGGTGCCTGAAAGGGTCTCTGTGCAGCTGAGGCCCGATAAGGCTTTTCCTCCCAGTTATAAAACGCTTTACCGTTGGCAGGTAGGCAAAGTTCACCGCTGTGACTCACCGGGGTTGAAAGTCAGCGGCGGGGTTGAGCGGTTGGGGGTGGGGGAGGGGTCCACGTGACCTAAAGATAAATACGCGATAGCGCCAGCCAATCGGGCGGGAGGGGCCGGCGAGCGCGCCCTTGAAACGCTGCAACTGGCCTGCGGAGAGTGGTCTGACGGAGAGGCACATGTGTGACGATGCCTTTCCTCCGGCGGCGTGTTTGCACAAGGACGCCCCCCCCCCCCCCCAACTCCACCCACCCCCACACACATCCCCGCGTGATGTCATTTTGAATGGCCTCGGCCAGCTTGTTATCATTACACTAAAAGTCTGTGTCACACCCGTATGAGGAAGAACACAGGCCCCAGACGGGGATCCCCGGCCTTTGGTCGGCCAGTCACAGCCGAGATCCGAGTGCGGTTGCGTCACAAAGGCCTTTTAAAAATCAACCAACGGTTTTTTTTTTTTATTATTATTATTATTATTCCACTAACTTGGCTTGAACTACAGTTCTGTGACTGCTGAAAGCCACGTTGGGAAGCTGATCTGCCAATACTCTCAATATTGATACAAATCTTTTGATCATTATGGTCAGAGTCGTGTCCAGAGGTCAGAAATAATATTGTACTTATTATTTCTGTACTGTATCTGAGTATTTTGTTGTTGTTTTTTTCATTTTTGCAGAATTATCAATGAAGGCATTGTTTCATCCATGGCAAGAAAAAACGTTTACGTTTTAACACATTTCAAAACTTGCACTTTCTTACTTTGCTCAAGTAAAATAAAATAAAAACTTCTGGTCCTCCCTGATAGAGTTTGTTGGTAAATGTCATTTCTAGACAGACTAGAATATAAAAAGCTGAAATGGACCAACGTGGGTGGGAAGGTGGCCTTGTGAGGGAAGCAGTTGAGACCCTGTAATTGATTTTTGCGACGTCGAAAAGGCTAATGAGAACACAATGCACCCGACGTACTGTCGACTGGAATAATGTGCTTTTGTCTCCTAAGTGGATTTTGTCTGACTGACAGCGACCTGTTGGCGGCGCCCTCGCGGCGACGTGGCCCACTGGCTCCACTTTTGCGTCGAGCGACCTCGTTTGTTGCAAAGCGGCGCCCCTTCTAATCACTCGGACTTGTTTGCATATGCTTTCATATTTTAGCTTCAATTCTGTGTGCAAACGGAAAGGCTGACTCAACAGGCCTCGAGGCCCCGAGACGTCTCATCAACGATTTAATTTGAGGCAGTGTTGTCACGATACCGGATTTCAGACTTCAATACGATATGTTGAAAAGTATAGAGTTCAATACGATTTGCAATACTAGCAACTGCGGAAGTTTCGTCGACGGGGCGGTGGGGGGGGCCTCACGTTCAGCACCGATATATCGATACTACGGAAAAGTCATATTGAACCCTTTTTAGTTTTCAATATCGATACTTAGTCGATATTTCAATGTTTTTGACAACACCGATTCGATATTGATCAAACATTCACGCCACATTGTAGTTTCCACCCGAACAAAAGCCGAACATACGGCAACTCAAATGCTCAAATAAGCTGTGCTTCAACCTCTTTCGTGATAAGTGGTTGGCATACGTAAAGCAATCTAATCTCTTTGCGTTCGTTTTTTGGGTGTTTTTCTGTTATCCGTCGTCGCAGGTGTTTGTGTGGGAGAAGAACAAGGCCACGATGAGGAATAATAAGGAGTGTTATAGTTGTGGATCAGCTGTCCAGTGGGACCTCTTTGTTTTTCGGAACATCTGTGCATTCTTCCAAAGCCCTGCCTTAGCATTGGCGGCTGTTTGGACGGGGGGGGGGGAATAAAACGGCTAGGTGCAGCGTAAAACATCCCCCCCTGCATTCAGGCGAGGGCAACGCTGCGCCGAGCGAGCGGCGGAAGCTCCGTCTAGACTGGGAAACCTTGTGCCTGAAGGTTCTTTTCCCAACGGGAGACCTCGCCGGTGATTTGTTTCGACCCCCTCGTCTCACCGCTTGCTTCCCACGTTTTACTTTTTCCTCCACAGGTCTTGCCTTCTTCCTCTCTGCGCGGCCTAACGCGTGGCAAATTAACAGCGTTGCCAAGATGACAGTAGCAGTCAGTTGTGTTGTTGTAGTGTTTGAGATCGGTCTTGGCCTCAAGACCCTGTTTTTAAGTATCCATACTGAAAAACAAGATGGTAAAATTTACAGTAGGCTGATGTGATACTACTAAGGCAAATTTGGGTTCATCCTCTCAAAAGCCTTTCTCGTATTATGGCAATCAGGTATGATCAGTCCTGTGTTGAATATACTACACTGTACACTCAGCCGCTGCGTTTGTGTGTGTGTCCACCATCACAGGTAGTCAACCCAAAGGCCTGCAGTGGGTCATAGATGTGACCATAGCCTACCCCAAAGCCAAGCCCATGGACATCCAGACCTGGATCTTTGGCTACAGACCTCCTACAGTCACGCACGTACACTACAGGTAAGAGCGAGAAGCCGAACCGGCTTCTAAGAAACGTCAAATCACGTGGCGCCCAAAGCGTATTTACGATGCAAATCCCCCCCCCCCGCCGCCGCTAAATTGCAAATGACGCCTGGTCACCTGCGTTATAACGCAGTGACTCGAGCTTAGTGCAATATTAGCATTGTAACGTGCATTTTTTAGATAATTTTTTTTAGATATTTTTGCCGCAATTTTTTGTTTCATCTCACAGAAAAGTCTCCATGCATTTGCCATCAGGAAACACAGTGATTTCATTTCTTATTTGGTATTTTGGTGCCGCTTGCACCACCGCAGAACAGAACAGATTTTTTACGACCGACGACTGCACAGTCTGCCGTCACCACCGTGCATCTTGACTGAGGAACTCCTCAGTGTTTTGCACCGCCGTAGTTCACAGTTCCGCTGGGTGCAGGAAATAGGCACTGAGAAATGTTCTATTGTGGTAACAGAAAAAACAAAGACATACACATTTGTGCCACATTACCGTCAATACCGATCTTTAGACGTGAGAAACGATTCGTAAATGAGCCCGTTTGCTATCAGGAGTATCAGCATTTCAGCGTAGAAGTTTGTCAATCTACCGTTGCATAGTTTCTGGCAGGTGTGTGTGAAAGATAAAGCTCATCCGCCCGCAGTTTAAAAAAAAAAAAGAAATTCTGCAACATGCATATGCAATCTTCGCTTGTTCTTTTTTTGTTTTGTTTTGTTTTTTGTTTTGTTTTTTTACCCCTTTTCATTTTTTTTTGTTTTCGCCATTACATCAAAACACCCGAAGTAAGCAGCTGAGAACGAGCTCTTGAGCACGGTGGTGGTGCTGGTGGTGGTGGGGTGGGGTGGGGGTGAGGGTGAGGGGGTCATGTTGAATTGCACTGCGGTGATGTTAAAGCACCGGCAATGAAAGTAAATTCAGCCTCGCATCTTTATTTAGCCTGAACGCCGCCGCCGCCGCCGCTCTCATGCGATGCAAATGCGGCCGGCCCGTCCATACTGTCCTGCTGTCGCTGCCCTCCAGCCGCCCTCCGATGCTAATCCGTCCACTCAGGCGTGAGATGAAGGTGTGCCAGGATTAGATTTTCTCTGAAGCACCTTTTTAGATGCGAGTGGCCCTCTTTGTGCGGCGGCAGCGGGAGGGAGGAGGTCAGTCTGGGGGGGGGGGCGGTGCCAAGGCAGCAACAAGTGGGAGGCGTCCCGACGGCAGCGCGACAACAGTCCTCCTGGTTTTTCTTTTCTACTGACAAAGCTCATTGGCCTCCGGAGACCAGGGGGGGCGGGGAAGGTTGCTGTCCCTTCTCCTCTGAGGACCTCCCTGGCCCACCTGGACTCATTAAATCTGTAATTAGACAAACAGAGAATGCGCTAGCACCCCCCTCCAAGACCACCTTGGGGGACCTTTTTTTTTTTTTTTTTTTGAATCAGCCACTGACACAATCCAGCCTCTTCCAGCTTGGTCAGCAGCTCTGCACCTCCCCCCCCGGTCCTGGCTGCACTCTCGGGGGTTTGTCTGTGAAGGTGATGCTGATCGTTCTTCGGGGAGGCCCAGGCAGGAAGCAAGAGGATTAATGGACGAGCGCAGCAGGAGAGGACGCGCTAGAATAAAATGTGTATTGAATTGAATGAAAAATTGAATTGAAAAATGATAACACAATTACTGAAAGCCACAGTATACAAACAAAACATCATAATAATAATAATAATAATAATAATGATAATAATAAAAATAATAAAAAACTCTCCAAAAATGCGTTTGAGGATTTTGAGTTCCCCTCGGGGATGCAATTAGGCCACGTGGTCTACGTTTGAAAGTGACACCGATCTTGACGAGAGGAGTTAAAATTAGGGTCAAAATTGTTTTGTGGTTTTCTCTTCACGGGAGACTCGAGTCAAATTTGCAACCGTCCCACGTTGGCTCGGCGGCAAATTAGATCTGAAAAGTGGAATCTTGTGATCAGCGTCAGAGTCCCGAAGGGGGAAATGACTTTTAGTTGCAGCTCCAACTCCACGTGTGAGAGTGCAAAGTAGCAAATAAGAAGAGAAATCAAGCATCAAGTTTGAAAAGTTCCAAGTAAATGTGAAATGAAATAAAAAATAAATAAAAAATATACATGTTAAAAAGTGTTTCAAACAGGTTTATGTATGAGGTGACAGTGTATTAAGTAAACGAGAGTATAGAATAGAATAGAAGCCTTTATTCGTCCCACATTGGGGAGGTTTCCATAATTACAGCAACAATATAGTGCAAAAGGAGGACGATTATATTATTAAAGAAAATAAAAATAAAATATCTATGGAGTAGAAAAATTATATTTACATCATATGGACAGTTTAGGGATTATTTTATAAATGATGCAATATGTCGACGACTTGATGCACGGAAAGATATTCTGCACCTAAGTCAGTCGAGGTTTTTGGCCGTGATGAACACCAGTTGCTCCCGGTGACCAGATCAGTCCGAGCTTCAGCATTGAAATTAGCACTTCCTGTTTGTCGTCGGGCGCGCCACACCCTCAACTCGCTTCAGGATGGGTCGTGTTGCCAGTCACGTGCGCCGTTAGTCACGGCCCTGCGCGGGCGGCGCATTCTTCCACCGTGGGAATCTGCAGATGAGGAAGGTGTTTGCATGACAGCGGTCTCGCTTGTTTGCCGCTCGCACGTTTGCTCAAGCTCCCCGCGGAGCCGAGATTTACGGCAACCTGAGCGATTTACACCGTCCAAACTTCAAAACCGCCACCCCTTCCCGCCCCCGCTCGAGTTAATTAGTGTAGGGCTAAGTGGCAAACGGCTAACTCCGACCAACGAGCCAACCTGGCAACCTGATGGAAGATTCCGCCTCCCCGCCGGCCGGTGCTAAACAAGGAAGGGCGCGGCGACCCCGGAAAGAGCACCTTGTACACTAGTTAAAAAAAAAAAAAAAAAATTATAAATTATAGAGCGACGGTTATCATCGCTCGGCGAGCAATATAGATTAGTTTCAGAGAAAATAAAATAAATAAATAACGCGGCCCCTGCGAGAGTCGGCGAGTAAATATTCCTGATGAGTCCACGCCGAGCGCTGCACTTTTCTTTTTTCTTCTTCTTCTTCTTTTTTTTTTTTTAGACCACTCTGCCTCCCTCCGTCGCTCGCTGCCTTTTGTCCTCACCTCTCAGCAGCGCCGTGCCCCCCACCCCCACCCCAAACCCTCCACCACCACCACCCCCTTCCCTTTATAATCTCAGTCTCCCAGATTGCGGCATCATAAGCCCTCTGTGAATGGCAGATGGGAGAGCTAGGTGGGCGAGCAGAGGCCGAGCGAGGGCTGCCGTGGGTGTTAAATACATTCAAAATCCTGTTGTTTTTTTTTCCCTTCCTATAATGCACCTTCTCCCTTTTTCTTTTCTCTCTCTGTTTTTTTTATTATTTATTTATATATTTTATTCCGCTGAATCGAGCGCCGGCGTTTTTGAAAAATATACATCAAAGGTGCGCTTGATTTATGGGAGTGGAGTGTGCGTTTGCCCGGTCATCATATGGGGCTTTATTTGGCACGTTTGTTGAGCTTGCAGTCCAAAAAAAAATGTCTCACAAGGCAGTTTTATTATTTTTGTTTTTTTTTTCCACTCATCCGTAAGCACAACGTTTAAGAGAAAAGCTCGGAAAATTCTGAGGTCACCGCAGGGTCTGAATCTGAGACGTTTTTACTTCCTTTTTTCAGTCTGAGAAGAGTGCACCCGGGGGAGGGGGAAGAGAAGGGGGGGGGGGGGGGATCGATGCCTCCTTAGCCTGCTAGCTCACCTGCTAGCCTTGCCATTACCGAGGAGGTGATTAGAGGCCCTCTGTCGGAATAATAAATGAGCAGCGGGAACTCACTCGCGCCTAACTCGTTGTTTGTACCAGGGGCCGAGGGTCTTTCAGGGGTTGTTTGTCGCCACGGGAAAACCCACAACGGCTCATAATTACTGCTTTGAGGTGTTGCGCTTTGAAGAGGCGTCGTCAGGCCGGGAGTTTCCTTCAAACGCAAGACTTTGAAGAAACCTGGGTTGATTTTTTTTTTTTTTTTTTGATTGCCCTGCTTTAGACGGTGATCTATGTCCTGAAAGTCAAAATCAATACTTGGGACTTTATACACACGCACGCACGCGTTTTCAAATAATTTGGGGGCCGCTGACTCGCTAGAATAAAATGTGTATTGAATTGAGTTGAATTGAATTGAATTGAATTGAATTGAATTGAAAATGTGTATTGAATTGAATTAAAAAAAAAATAATGATAACACAATTAATGAAAGCCACAGTATACAAACAAAACACCATAATAATAATAATAATAATAATAATAATAATAATAATAATAATGATGATAATAATAATAAAAATTAAAAAAAACTCTGTCGGATGCAATGCTCTAAGAACATTGCTTAGTGCAGGGTGTGCGGAACACATTGTGGGTGAATCTTGAATTTTGGAAGCCATTGTGGCCCCGACCTGGACGGTTTCAGAGGATCCGCTTTGTGGTCTGCAAGGGAAACTGACGGCTTCCGCCTCCTCGACGGCTCCAACCGGTGTTTTACTGTTGCATCACAATCGGCAGACCTGCCTTTGTTCTTCTCCCCGGGATTAAATACTTCCACCGTTTTTGAATAAGAGGACATTGTCATCCACTCTCTCTCTGTCTCTCTTGTTCCACAATGAAGACTGACTGAAAAGCAGAAGTGTGTGGCGCAGCGGCAGGCGCTCGAATTGAAACCCGTTTTTGAAATGAGCCCATTACCCACCAGCCTTCGAAAACACGTTGCTGTTCATTTTACAGGTTTCGTTTTCACCCGGTGAGACATTGAGCTGTATTGAGGCACGCTGGCCCGCCTGTTTATTGGGTACTCTTTTCCCGTATCGATAGGCGCTATGAAGTGGAATATTGGGACAGAGCGGATAGCGCGTTGGTTTTTCGCTTCCACGTCGTGGCCCGGCCTCAGAGTTTTCAGCCGCTGGTCGCAAAGTCTCCGTCTTCCGAGCGCTCCCACTTTCCCGTGTCTCGATTTCACAACTGCTCGCCGAGCTGTCGTTCCGTGCCCGGGTTAAAGACTCCATTGAGCGATTGAGGAGCGGACTCCTTTCGAACTCCTCGAGTCCGTTAACTCCCCTCTTGATTGTAGATGAACGCCTGGCAATTGAAATTGAAATGTGTGGGGTTTTTTTTAACGCATCGGTCGCGCGACGCACCAGAAAATATCCAGCGTACATTCCGGCAGCGCAAACACGACCAAACCGTCCGCCTGCGTCTGTCTTCGCCAATTCGTTTGTTCGTCTTCTCTGCCCGGGGCTGGTAAGTGCGACCCTCACTTCGTCACCTCACAAGAGAACGTACCCAGAGGAAGCCGTTTGGGGATTTTGAAACTTTTTAACTATAACGCCGCGAGACGTGGACCCTTATCTCTCAACGGACGGAGTCGGGGTGCAGGACGGAAGGCGTACCTTTGTGGTCCCGGCGCAGCTTCGCGGGCTAATCCGAGCCTTCACCTCTCGCAGAAACGCGGCGGGCAGAGAAGCAGGACTCCCGGGGGCGCGTCAGGGCCCCTTTTGTTTCTGCGGCCAGGAAGATTTAACGCTATACGGAGTCCCCAAACAATGACTGGCGAGCCTCCAAAGAGCCCGCTCGAGTGGGCCGACTTTTTAAAGCAACAGTTCAAAATTAATTAGCCTCCTCAGCCTTGCCGGGACGGGAGGAAGCAGTATCTCAAAAGCGAGAATTACACAGGAGCTGAATTCTTCCTTGAAACTATGAATAAAGAGATTCAGAAGCTTTTTTTTTTTTTTTTTTTAATATTCTGACTTGAAGGGTTGATGTTTGTTTTTTTTTGTTTCTATTGAATAAAGATGCATGTCTGTTTCGGAATTTAGTTTGTCTGGGGGGGGGGGAGATCAATGAAGCCAAAAAAAATGTAGGCCAGCCACTACAGAGAGACTGAAACTTCGCTTGGCTGAAGAAAGTGCACCTCCGTCACAGCTGTCTCGCTGCGCCGGGGTGTCGGGTTAACGGACGGACCGGTGCCAAGTGGGTTAGGGTGGAAATGGGAGCGCGGCCATGGCCCCGCGCCAGCGCTTCATCACCGCTACCTTGCAAAACACTTCCTGCTACAACAAACACAACACCGCCCTCTTTACGATCCACCACACGCGGCGAATGCGAACCGAGAAAACCAAGATGCAGAATTGTCCCAGTCTGTCAGGTACAGGTTCTGAATTGTACTTCAATAAAAAAAAATAAAAAATTTACCAGAGGTCAGAGGTCAGATAGCTTTGCACAACTAAACTGTAATCAGTCATAGTTATGAGCAGTGAACCATTACTGGATGTTTACACTTTTACGAACATTGACCAATTATTAGTTACAATTACAATGAGTTATTCTCTACGTGTTTACTTTCCTCCGTACTGAAAATGTACTGAACACTGACCCCAAAGCCGAGGCACTCCCTCTAAAATATCATCCACTTTTATATTTAACGACACAACAGCAGAATTCAAATAGCTCCACTTCAAGCAGCAGGTTCTGTAGCAATAAGTGAATAACTTTGAACACTATTTGTATCTTTTAAACACTTTTGAACAAAGTAACGGGCGTCTTTTTCCAATGTAAGAAGTAGAAAGTACAGAAATGTTTGTACAAATGTAGGGAGTAGAAGTAAAAAGTCCTCAGAAAAATACTAAAACTACAAAGAAATATTTAAGTAAAGTACAGATACCTGAAAAATCAACTCAAGTACTGCAACAGAGCATTTGTACTTGTGTTTCTTACCACCTCTGCATTTCAGTGATCCTCCTCCGGTTGCCACCTGCTGCAGTTTTGGGCAACATTTGCATACACCCACCACCAGGCCAGGTGCTCAACACCTGCATCGCGCATTTCATCATTCATTTAGCCCTATTTAATCACTGCGCCGGCGCCACCGGAGCCGCCGCTGCATGTGTAACCAAAAGCCAAGCAGGTCCGCCAGTGGTGATTAATTCGCCGGCGTCCAGGACACCTGACACCCGCCGGGAGAAGCTTGGCGGGGCGTCTAGATTGAGTCTCTGATCACACTATCAAGTTGCTGGAGCTGTTTTGGCTCCGCCGTGGCGCAGGTGTGCTTGTTCGGGGGGGGGGGGGGGGGGGTCTGAAAAAAATATATTCAGTCCTTAAGGTTCCAGTTTATTTTTCTGCACAGTAGCAAAACAAATCCAAAACGACAGTACTTTGATGCGCGGTTACCGTTTGAAGCGGCCTTTTCGCCGTTTCCGTCTTAAAAGTCTCACCTTGTTTCCGAAACCCCACCGGCGGACTTTTCTCGGGGCTCCTGCCGCAGAGCGACGTCCCACGCAGCCGGCTGCGGGGATAATGATCGGAATGGAGTGCGTAGATGCACTCCAACTGCACGAACCCCGAACGGAGGAGGGCGTTGAGTCACCGGCGGCTATCCCTCGTTGAAGAGGCCCCGGCCGAGCCGTTTTCCCCATTCCGTCCGCGCACTCCAAACTCCACGTTTTTATTTCCGAGCCAGAGTCTGCGCTGAAAGTCTTCCCCGGCGGTGGAGGCTTTATTATATAAAGTCATCAGAGTGGACTGAGTTTCGCAGGACAGGTGCCGTCTCCAGAATCGAGAAACTGCGACCAACGCAAAATCTCTACTTTCATTTTCAGGTCATCTGAAGATCGCAAAGATCATTGACCGATTATTGTACGTTCCTTCCGAATATGCCTTAAAACAGTGCTTTGCAACTGTTGGGAGTCTCTGTGGGTTTGGGGAGCTTTTGGGTTGGAACTCAACAGTTGAGAAACGCTGCCTTCAAATTCCGCTCTGCACTGTAAGAGAGTTGGTATTTTTCAAGACGGCAATATGTAGAGGACATTTTCCGGAATCTTCCGTCGTTCCATTTGAAATGTTGGCTGCTGAACCTGGCGCTCCGTGCGCTACGACCAATAGAAGCAGAAGGCGTCGTCTAAACGGTAGCGCTAGACTTCACGTCGCCCCTTTAATCTATATGGATGGCTTTTATGATGGGCCCGTATCGCCTCTTTACGGAAGCCGTTACCGGAGGTGGTCCTCCCACGGTGGGCGGCGCTCGCTCTGGACCGTCGGGGCGAGAACAGAGGTTACCGTCCCTCCTCCGGGGAGGGGACGGTAACCTCTGTTTGAAGGTGACCACCGCTGAGCTGTGTGGGAGTTGCGGCTGAACACTGACCCCTCCTGGCCAGAAACCTGGATATTCTTTTACACCAGTGAAGTTCTTCACATACACCGTGTTTCTTTAAAACGGTGCAGGTTTTTTTTGTTTTGATTTTGCTTGGTTTGAGAAAGACTCGGTCATTGAGGAACTAGTAGGTAGCTGAGGGTGAATGCTAAATGTTAGCCAGGTGATGTTGAACAATAATAAACACAGTGACATACTTTTGTGTTGACTTTTTCAATAGTGAGAATTTGCAAATTTTCATATCAGCCAATTGGGCATTTTAATAAATTGACAAAAAAATTTTTTTTGTTAAGTATAATGCGCTCTTTACTTCACTGTCCAATCAATGCGTCTCTTGCCCTCAGTGACCTCGACCCAAGTGTAAATCACCTCTTTGTGATGTCACAAAGAGGAACTGGTACACATTTATGCCCCTCCCAGGTTGGTGACACCTCCCCCCAGCCAGATGTTTGTTCCACCCTTGCGCCTTTTTTTTTCCCCCCTTCAAATGTGAAAAGTGATCATCCGCTTTGACAGGAGACCATAAACAGAGGGCTAACTCTGCAAAACTCTTGCAAATTTCCCCAATGTGGGATTAATAAAGCCGTTCAATGCTATTCTATTCTATTCTAACTACTGTTTTCTATAAATCTCTAAGGCTTCTTCACTGTAGCCAGTCATGAAACCCAATGCCTTATCGTAACCCCAGTACACTGCACTCACTTGTAGCCGAACCATTTGTGGAACCACACATCCTGTCGTTCCCTTGACTCTGAGCTTGGACAGCGGCTGCCACATCAACGTAGACAAGTTGCGCTGAGCGTTTGCTCTTTTTGCTTTGCTCGTGCTTTACCTTTATTCCTTCTCCCCGTCACTTTCCTTCAGGATGTACCCCATAAAGAAGGTGCCCTTAGAGGCCGAGGCGCTGACCGACTGGCTGTACAAGAGGTTCGAGGAGAAGGAAGCACTGCTGGCCCATTTCTACAAGACGGGTCAGTCTCAAAGTTTCTCACTCTCACTGTGTTATGTTTTGTTTTTTTTACGTTTTTACGTACAGAAGCGTATTGCTGAAATATCTTCAACTGAAAAATACAAAAAACTTTTTGTGAAAGTTTCACATCTTTACGTGATATTTTTCACAGTGTTTTGTGAAAGGCTCATTTCATGATAACAAATCGAAACTAAATTAAACGAGGCATAAGCAAGGCAGCGCAGCTAGTTTCGCACGATTCGATTGAGCTGTACTGGAAGAAGATGGTCTTTGGCTACTCCAGGAACTCGGAAGAAATCTTCGCATGAGCTCAGCGGCGCACGTGCCAGTGACTTTCCTTGTCTCATTTCGTTTGGATTTGATTTGTTACCGGGAAATAACGTGATTTTTTTTTTTTGTTAAAACGTACTTCACGTAATTACGCTACTCTGAGCCTTTCACAAACACGAAATAACATCAGTTTCCTGTAATAACGTGAAAATGACCACGTAAAAATGTGAAACTTTCACGAAATTTCGTGATTCTGAGCCTTGCGCTATCACGTAATAACGTGATACTGAGGTCTTTTTCTGTTTTTTGTTTTGTTTAGGGTTTTTTTCTTAGTATGGCAGCAATATGCTTCCGTAACACTGCCCGCCAAGCCCTCATTTAAAATCATTCGAATGAAAGTAGAGCAAACCTTAACGTTCCTATCAAAGTAAGCACAGATTTGAATGCATAATTATACTGCGGGCATGAAACACCTGTTGTGCACTGAGTCATTAGCTCCTCAGCTCCAGGAGGGAGAGTTAAAACTACGATTTCCATGGGGGTTTTTTTTGTTCCCACAGGGTCGTTCCCGCCCGAAGCCGGACAGAAGGAGGCCGCCCCCCGACAGATGACCCTCGACCCCGTGTGGCTGTGCGCCGTCCAGTCGCTGGCGTTCGCCTCGGGCCTGATGTGGTACAGCGTCCTCCAGTACCTCTACTGCTGCGTGTTCTGAGCGCGCCGCCCGCAGGTGGGGGGGAATGAGAAAAAAAAACGACGACGACGAGTAAATTATTATTAAAAAAGAGGAAGGAAGACAGAAAAAAAAACAAAAAAAACAACAACCACCACCACCACCCGTACGACTGGACTCGGACTCGGACAAAGCCTCGGGGATTCGGCCCCCCCTGGTGCGCGAGCCTGGAGCCGCACGCTGCGGCTCCCCCAAACGATGGATGAATGTACGTTCTCGCGAGCGGCCGGAGAGACTCGACGGGAAGAGACGAGGAAAAACAAAAAAATCCACTGGAACACACACACACACACACACACGGATTCCAAAATGACCCATAGGAAGCGAGAAACTGGTCACGTAGTAGACTTGCACACCCCCCCCCCAAAAAAAAAATACACGCTCTCTTTGAAGGCCTCGCAAAATACCCCTCCCCTCCCCCACTTCCAAAAAAAAAAAGTTTACACATCTTCTCACACACATTGAGATGCTCGACGCTCCCCTGAAAGCGACCGACCTGACCACCGACGCGAGGCTCAGGACTCCTCCGGGGGGCGCTCTGGAGCTGGACTCTCTCTCCGCCTCTCTTGAGAAACCCCTCCCCCGCCCGGGGCTTCAGCCGCGGCAGTTTTACAGAGTCTAAAAGTTTGGACTGAAGGACGTGCGCGCGCGTGTGTGTGTGTGTGTGTGTGTGTGTGTGTGTGTGTGTGTGTGTGTGCGTGTGTGTGTGTGTGAGAGAGTGATTGCACGCCTAGAAGTGTCACGTCTGCCCTCGTTCTCCTTCTCCTCCTCCTCCGGCGAGAGCTGATGAAGCCCTCTCAGCCTCGCTCCCTCCCGGAGACGCGCGGCTGTGTGAGCCGCTGAGGGCCGAGCAGCCGGCCGACCCCCGAAGCCTTCGTTGCACTAAGGATCCAAACTGCCCCCGGCGACTCCTCCTCTGTCCCAGGAAAAAGTGCTCCTGAGTCGTAGCCGTCAGTGTTTCTCCTTTTGGTTTCCTTTCGTTTGACTTCGCTGACTTCTTCTCTCGCCATCTCACGGCCATTGCGTCGCCCCCCCAAGTCTTTACGTTGACTTTTTATCTTTTTTTTTTTTTTTTTTTTTTTTTAAAGCCCGTCTCTGCCCGTCTGTCCAAGCCGTCGTACGGAGCTCGCTGACTGATTTTTACCGTGGGTGTGACTGTGTTTACTCTGCCGAGAGCCTGGAACGAAAAACAGAAATCGTGGCTATGACGCAGTGCCGGATGAAGATAGTTTCTACCTTTTAAAGGATGGACGACTAAAGGAGTTCCTTTTAGAAAAAAAAAACAAAACAAAATTCCAAAAAAACAAACAAAACAAAAAAAAACACCACACGGAAGAAAAAAAAAAGTGAAGTTGTGACACGGAGCAGGAATCGAGAGTTTATTCAGCAAGTTCCTCCTTCATCAACCCCCCCCCCCCAAACTCTCAAAGGTGAATATGAACGCACATTCATAGCCAGACATGTGAGAACCTCCCATTGTCTTGTGTCCTTCACACAACCTTCCCGAAGTCGGGATACACGATTTGTTTCCAAGGTCCCGTGTTTTCACCTTGTCCTGATTTTTTTAATTTTTTTTTTTACTTTCATTGTAGCTAACCTCGCGAGGTTAGTCGTCCTAAAGAGACACCTTGAAAAAGAGCCTCTTTAGCCCCCCTGAAGTTTAAAAGGTCGCCCTCTTGTGGGTGGGAGAGGTACTGCCGCCCCTTTGTGACGTCACAAAGGCCTGGTTTGCGCCAGGGGCGAACGAGAGAAGTAAAAGCTGGGCTTTTAACGAAAGCGAGAAAAACCTTCATTTCAGTGATCTCGCCCAATCCCAATCCAGTTTGTTCACAGCTGTCCACATGCTACAGGTTACGAGCTGACAAAAAAAAAATCAAAAGACGTTGATTTTCAGCAGCGAAACGTCTCGTGCACCCCTCCTCTTCTTAAAAAGTTGGTCCAACCGAAAACGGCCTCACCGACGATCCTCCATCGTCCCCAGACAGAAGCACTGTGCACCTTCACGCGCTTTCGGTAGACGGCCGTCAGTCTCCGGAGGGGGACCAAGACCAGACTCCCATCAGGCTCGCTAACACTTAAGCCATATGCTTTAGCGCCGTCAGGGCGAGGAGGGGGCACAGACCGGATCTGGGTTATTCTTTTATCTTTTTTTTTTTAATAAAAAAAACTACATTGACTGTCCAGCGTTGTGAAATAAAAAAGGCTGTCGAGGCGTCACAGTGGTCCATCTACTCTACAGCGTTGCCTGCCCGAGTGAGTGCGAGTGGTCGGGCCGCCTCTTCCCACTTCCTCTCATTTCAATCAGTCCGGATGGTGCGATCCCTGCCGATGTTGCTCTTTGATTTTTTTGAAATTCTGATGGAAGTGTCGACGTCCTCGTGTTCCGCCGTCGAGACCCTGTACATACGCAAGCTGAGGAAAAGGTTTTCTCTCATTAATTATCCTCACCAACGACAGAAGTGTTTTTTTATCTTTGTTCCCTGTCGATTCCATGAAGAAATTTGTTTAAATACACGCTCGAAAGCAATGCTGTTTTGTTTGTTTTTTTGTTTGATTTTTTTTGTTCTTTTGTTTTTTTTTTAAATCCCATTTCGATTTTAATTCCTAATTTGGAATTTCCTTGTGTTTCTCCAGGACATTTTGAGCCCTTTGTCGGTTCCGCGTTCGCCCTCGTTTGAGCCATTTGTACGTTTCGAAGGTATCGTCGCTGTTGTGGGAACACCTTGACTAATCGAGCCTTACCTGACGTCAAGGCGGGTTCACAGTTCCCGACCCCCGACCCCCGACCCCCGACGAACTTTCTTTTGTGGTGGTTTGGAGAGAAATTTCGACCGGGACGCATCGACGCAGCTGTTCTGACGCCGCGCTGCGAGGTCAGTTAAAAGATTTTCAAAGAGGCGCAGCGATATTTTCTCATCAGATGTGCAATTTTTTTTTTATCATTATTATTATTTTTTTTAGACTCGGCCTCCTTTTGTGTCGCTGTTAGTAGAAACTCTGTGAAATGCAACAAAAAAAAGGGCTACCTGACTGGGTAGGCAGACATCCTTAAACGTGGCTGTAAATGTGGTTCATCTTTCAGACTCCCCCTCCCCCACCCACACCTCCATCGTGAGAGCAGCTTGGAAACCCGCCCCCCTTTTTTTTTCTTTTTTTTTTACCTTTTACCTTTTTTTTTTCTTCCTTTTTGATCATGTTTCCAAAGAAGGCAGGGAAAAACTGTTTTCCTCGATGTGCTTTTAGGAATTAAACACTATAGGGATTTAAACAAATTATCCTAGAACTGTCTGTAATTTTTTTCCATTTTGTATTTCTCCTTTTAATTCCTAGCGACACAGCCATTTTACAACACAACTTGTGCTGGAATAAAACCTCATAAAGATCCACATGGTGTCGGCGCAGTCTCTCTTTTTTAATTATTATAAATTCACCCCCCCCCCCCAAGCATCTGATGCAAAAGACCTTTAAGAATATATAAAGGGTAAAAATAAAAACATGTTTTGGAAAAGGTGTCGGTGTCACAACTGTCGGATGTGATGCTAAGCTTATGAGCATAGCTCATCTTTATCTCTTTTTTGCTATTTTAAATGCAGTTGTTTTTTTGGTTTTTTGGTCGGGTGAAACTTCTCAACAGTTTTAAGTCATACAGCTGAAACACTTCCTCGTGTTGTCGTCCTTATCAGTTTGTCCATAAAATACAGCCTGGGCTGAGGTCAAACTAGCGTAAATAATCTGCAGCGGTTCTGTGCCGTGCAGAAAACAAAAGCGTAAGAGAAAGCGACGTTCCCCGGGAAAAAAAAGCTTTGCATTAAATCCAACAGCTTTCGCACGCGCTCTCTTCCAACTGGTGTGTGGGTAAGTGAAGACGGTTCGCTCACGCACCTGTACCTGTTGCAACTCCCACACTCGGATCTCACCCTGGCATTGGTTTGATCAAGTCGAAAAATGTTGGCAGTACGTCCCTCCGACTTTATGGAAGAACAAAAGAACAAAAAAAACGACTTAGCAAACTGACCAAATTCTACTTCTCTCCTTCAATCCGAGTGGATGTTTCATTTTCAGACTTTTGTGTCAAAACGTCCAGGCATCCCTGAGATGTTTCCCGTGTGGAGGCAGGGGAACGACAGGTTGTGCCAAAGAGAGCTGTTGCTAGGCAACTTGTGGACACTGCAAGTATTTCGCCCTTATACAGGCCTGGGATCCTCGGTATACATGTCTTTCTGTTTTGATCAAAGGAACGGAATAGGCCCATCGCCTGTATGGTTCCAGAAGGAAGGAGGAGACGTGAAACTCTTGAGTTCTTTACAAGTCTTTGTGTCTGGCCAATTTCTTCAATCTTATGAAGATAATCCGAAACAGCCATCCACTTTCCAAACCTGCTTGTTCCTGCGCTCAGGTTTATAGGGGTCTGCTGGAGCCCATCCCATAGTCCCATAGTCATAGGGCGAAAGCAGGGTGACACCCTGGACAAGTCGCCAGTTCATTGCAGGGCCACAGTGACAATCATTTGCTCTCTCACGCACGCCTACAGTCAATGTAGAGTTTCCAATTCATCTCACATGCATGTTTTTGGGCTGTGGGAGGAAGCCGGAGAACCTGGAGGGAACCCTCGCAGACGTCGAACCCACAACCCTCTTGCTGTGAGGTGACGGTTCTGACAACTGCGCCCACCGTATCATCCAAACAAAACGAAGACCGTAAAATGGGGGTGGACGTGGAACCTTTTACTCCACAAATCCGCCATCTTGCTTGACTCCAATCAAGACTCCTGTCCTCATGCGACGTCCGCTTTCACTGAACTTTTAATAGCCTCGTCTGACAGGTATTAGCTGTGACCGTGAATCTTCTTGGAAGGGATTCAAAGCCTGCCCCTTTGCTTATCGCTCTACTTTCGTCTTGGTAGCCACTGCAGAAAGGCCAAGGCCGACGTGGCGTGCCAGACGGACGGGGTACACGGGAGGGCCACATGCTGCAGGCTGCCTGACAGTAGCTGAGGTTAAAAATGGAGGGAAGTGTGCTGGAAAATGGGATTAAATATGCACGAAGCGCCACCGATGCACCAGAGGGCCGACGGTCGGGAGCCAGCTGTTGCATATTGAGGCGTACAGATACTAAACCGAACCGCATAAAGGAGTCGACCTATATGTGCGGCTCAGCATTTTCTTCTAAGGTTACTTCTACAATAATAATAATTGTAATAAAGGCAAATCATTCTCCAGAAGAACTCATATGTTCTCTGTATGTTTTCCCTCAGCCGCCTACGTTGGGCAATTTCGCAGCTACCACCTCTCACTGGTGGCACCCAGCGTGACACTTTGATGGCCCACCCCCCTCGTGATGCTGTGCAGAGGCCCCGAGCCAGCAGGTGGCAGCAGGGGCCAGGCCTGAATGTCACAGCATAGCCTCAGGCGTCGTAGCGCCTCCCTGCTGCATCCACACAGCGTATATTGACATTATATGTCCACCGTTGTTATATCACTCGCCCCGCCCCAGGATTGCTAAGATTTCAATTGTAAAATGTCGCTCATCCAACAAAGTGTTTTTGATTGGTTTGTGGTTGATCGTCTGCTTACTATCCCTTTCTGTCTGGTTAAGTTCAAAATGGGATGCGGCGTCTGCAAGCTGCCCTTAATAGGTGCAGAAGAGGAAGAAAATCCAAGAAGCAAATGCAAGCACCTTGTTGAGAGTTTGGTGAAAAACTGCAGTACACAGTAGACAAATTGCTACTTTTGCTCCTTGTGGTAAATCGTTACTTGTGGAGTACCTGGAAACTGGACTTTCAAGTGTATCCAGTTACTTTGTAGGTACAAATCCCCTCTGCAGGCTCTTTACCACGTGGAGGATACATTCAATCAACTTGAATTTACAGTATTTTCCTGTTGTCGAAATGCTGCCTCCCAGTGGCCGCAGGTGGAAATGCGTTTGGTCCTGCAATTAAATGGTCAGCTGTCAGACATTCTTCCAAGCTGCAACTACACTTAAGACGGACCACAACTACTGTGGTCAAAGGTTCCAACAACTCTTACCCACAATTTTGACTGCAACTTGCTACGCAAGTATTATAAATATTGTCAGTATAGATTTTTATGTATGCTGTTAATTTTATACATACTGTTGAATACTTACCTTTTTTACCTTGCATTTTTAGCATTTTTTATTGTTTTTAACATTTGTATTTATTTACACCTAAACCGGAACCTGAGTCCTTCTTTCGTACCACCTGCGTGTAAATGTGAACTGCTTTGACGGTGAAGTTCCCTGAATCCTTGAATCCATTGTAGTAGATATGGTAGATGCCTCTCTCTTTGATGGTGAAAATTCCAGCAAATTAGGTAACTGAGGGGTCAGCATGAAGTGGCATGCGGTCACCCCAGGAAAGGGGAGCGGGCTACTATGGGATGTCGTGTCCTCTCCACCTACTGCTCCCTCTTCTGGCCTTTAACGGGGCTCACCGGCGTCACGGAGGCCTCAGGCACCCGACTGTCTCTGTTTGTTTTCAGCTGTGAGTTTTCCGCTCTGCCCCGTTCCTGGCCAATGTCCAAACTCCTCCAGTTCTTTGTAGGAGTGACCTTTACAGAGGCTGACTGACTCACTCCCTCGGTAGTGTGACTGGTGTCAGTTGATGCGGTGCCGGCAGCTGAGAGGACTGGAAGGATCATTACAACGTGGCTGGTCTTGACCTGATGGAGTGAATGTGACTGGCTGCATCCATCTCAGGCAGGGATCCCAGGTCTCACTCTTTGAGTGCAATTTAAAAAAAAAAACAACAACCTTTTTTGGAAGGATACCTTTCTGTTATGCTATTTATTTGGTTATTTGTTTCATGATTTGTGGAGAAATGCCGAGTGTATACATGAAAGGCATGCTAACAAAAAGTTAAGCGTGATGCTGAGAAGTTAACTGCCCTGGAGAGCTTTTTTTTTTAAATTTATTATTATTATTATTATTATTATTATTATTATTATTATTATTATTATTATTATTTTACCACTGACTGCCCAGTTCTAAACGAATAAATATGCTAAGGAAGCTGCACTTTACAAAAAAAAAAAAAAAAACTTATGTAGAATGGTCAACATGGTACAGTGCATCATTCCAATGCACTTAATGGCGTTAACCATTATAAATAAAGAATCAAGTTTCTTTTAATATTTTTTTTTATTTATTTATAGAAGATATTGCAATATTAAGTAAACAAAATCCCTAAACCTAAAGGATTATGTGATACTTTGAACAGCAATGAAGGAAGGCGATAAATCTGAGAGGACATTTCAGTGTGATGGAAGCCAACTGTAATGACAATAAAGCTTTATCGTAATTTATTCTATTCTGCAGTGTCGCTGCAATTCTGTTCGGTCACAAATTACATTCCAGTAAGACTTTGAAAAGCTGTTCATTAATGATTCAAAGCAACATTAACGGACCGCTTTCAACCCACTTTTAGTCGTTATGTCAGAGTGATCAGGACTTACCAGCCGAATCTTTCACACGTTAACGCGAATTTTCATCGTGCGCCAACCCTCGCACTTATCTTAGATGTGCGTTTTGGCTCCATCGTGTGGCCATTAGGCGCTATACAATACAAATGCCCGCGCTGCTGTGGCGGTTTTCCGGTGCCGAGCAACCTCGCCGTTTGCATTTTCTCAGCGACCAATCAAGCTCCAGCACATGGACGGACTGAGCCAATTGCGAGCGAGTAATTGGGCACCAATTTAAACTCGGAATACGCGCTTCCTGTTTTTAGAGAACACGAGTAGAAGAGCGATAAGAGTTTCACAACCAAATCGTCAACTCGAGCGTAGGATTAAGAGAATTATTGTTGTTTAAGCTTCAACCGGTGCGGCGTTCACGGCCAGCGTCGAGTCGGCTCAACGAGCTCAACGCTGGTTACAAGGTTACGAGGATGCCGTCCCGTGTGGAGGACTACGATGTGTTGTACACAATAGGTTCAGGTTCCTACGGAAAGTGTCAGAAAGTGAGGCGAAAGTCTGATGGAAAGGTGAGTTCCGTGTTCGGGCTCCGCCACTGGAACCCAAGCCGTCATTTAGCGAGACGGTGTACATTTACGGTTGTGTTTTCTGAGCGTTCGGCGTTCAACTCGCGCGTCCATCAACTTGACCAAAAGGTGAACGCCGTTAGCTACCAAAACAAAGGCTTGTGGGTAGTGCGCAAACCCCAGAAGGTTGCAGGTTAATCCAAACAACTAAAGCGGAACCGACTTTTATATTTATTACAGTAGCAAAACGCAGGGCAAGTTAATGAGATGAAAACATTAAACAGAAAGACGAAGCCAAAACAACCACTTAACGTGTTTCTGAAATACTTTATGTACTGTATTTTTACTTAGCTAGAAATTGTTAAGTCAGTCTTGATGATTCGAGACCTCTTGCTGCTCGTTTGCTTCACCCGGCTGCATAACTTTATAGTAAAAAAAAAAAAAAGTATATATATATACATATATATATGTGTCTATATTTGTGTATATTTTTATATATATATATATGTGTGTATTTTTTTTTGTTTGTTTTAATCTTTTTAGATTCTTGTGTGGAAAGAACTGGACTATGGCACAATGTCAGAGGGCGAAAAGCAGATGCTGGTGTCAGAGGTGAACCTGCTGCGGGAGCTCAGGCATCCAAACATTGTGCGCTACTATGACCGAATCATCGACCGGACCAACACCAAGCTGTACATCATCATGGAGCACTGCGAGGGCGGAGACTTGTCCAGCCTCATCGCACGCTGCATCAAGGAAAAGTCAGTCCTTTGATTTTATTTTGTACTTATTTTGGCAATGCCTGACTTATTGTAATGTGTTTTTTTTTTGTTTGTTTTTCTTAAATGTGCCAGGCGGTATTTGGAGGAGCAGTTCATAATAAGGGTGATGGCGCAGCTGATGTTGGCCCTGAAGGAGTGCCACAGGCGCAGCGACGGCAGAGCCACGGTGCTGCACCGGGACCTGAAGCCAGCAAACATCTTCCTCAACATCAAGCAGAACGTGAAGCTCGGAGACTTTGGCCTCGCCAGGATCCTCAACCACGATACCAGCTTTGCCAAGACGTTTGTGGGAACGCCGTACTACATGTCTCCGGTGAGCGTTGAGATGACGCCGATCGCCGTGAGTGTTTTGGCTTCGACTCTGGTCATTTGTAAAACTGTACGACTGTTTTCCGTTGCGTTTAAGGAGCAAATAAACCGGCTGTCCTACAACGAGAAGTCGGATATTTGGTCCCTGGGGTGCTTGCTTTACGAACTTTGTGCACTGTAGTAAGTTTCCCCCACTTTTCCACTTACTTGAGCTGATATGTTCGGGTTCAAACTGAAGAGTTTAACACATTCGCTGCGACTGTCTTGCTCAGCCCACCGTTTACCGCTTACAACCAAAAAGAACTAACGGAGAAGATCAGAGCGGGGAAGTACAGAAGAATCCCGTACCGGTACTCTGAGGAACTCAACAACTTGCTCAGCAAAATGCTCAACGTAAAGGTAAAAAAAATATATATATATATATTTTTTTTAGAAACTTCAGATCACTGACATATCACACACAGATCTTTTTTGTTTATGTTGGGTATGGTGCCTGAGTTTTGTATTTATGTTTCCAGGACTATTTGAGGCCCTCTGTGGAGGCCATCCTCCAGAGTAGCCTGCTGGCTGACGCCGTGGCAGAGGAGCAGAGGAAGGCGCTGGAGCACGATCGGAGGCGGTCCGCAGACTCGGACTGCGACTTCCGCAAGCCAGCCGAGCGGACGCCGAGCGCTGAGGGAGAGCTCAGACTCAAGGAGCAGGCGCTGAGGGACCGGGAAAAGGCCCTCAAGGAGCGCGAGGAGAGGCTCGAACGTGAGGCTCTCATTCTTGCCTTTTTCTCGGCTGCATGCCCTTAAAAGCCTTTGCAGAAAATGATGTATGTTTCGAACTCTAGATTGGACATCAGTATTTTTCCACACAGTATATAGATACCGTGCAAAACCTCCCGTTCTTTCTTGCATGAGAGCATGATGTGGGCCAGTTCTTAATTACTGAACATTAAATTAAGTAGCAGCCGCTAATGCAGAGACTCTGAAAGTTGCGCATTTGAATATTTATTATTTTGTATTTATTGATTAAAACTAATTGATTACACCTCTGGTTGATTTCCCTTCTCACACAGAAAGGGAACAGGAGCTTTGTATACGAGAGCGTCTGTCAAATGAGAAGCTTGTGAGGTAAAATTGTGTTGTTGTGGCATTACAAGCCCATGTGTGGTTAAAAACTGGCAAAAAGCTGACTGGCTGTGTTCCGTTACAGAGCCGAGTCCTTACTGAAGAGCTACAAACGTTTCCAGCAGCAGAAGGATTTCGCTGTGGTCCACGGCCGAGACATAGGTATGGGAAACGGCCGGAAACCCCTGAACCTACTGAACCGAGAAATCGACTGAGCTCGGGTTGCCTCTGTGGTGTTTTTGTGCCTCCGTTTGTATTGTAATGTCAATGTTTATCTAATTTATTTGCTGCTTTTAAAATATCTTGTAAATACCATTTTTGTACACCAATAAAGATTCAAACAAGCCTGCTGACATTAAACAAATAACTAACAAAGACCCTACGCGGACTCTGTTAGCTGACTTTTTTCTTCTTTTTTTTTTTACTGTTTGACCGCAGACGAGAACATCTCCCCGGGCAAGAAGAAAGTCCACTTTGAGAACGGAAGCAGAGAACGGCAACAGGATGGTCAGACTGCGACGCCCCATGAAATGATCTTACAGAGGCTACAAGAGGCCATTCAGCGCACACAAACTCTGAGAAAGGTGGAGAGGGGCGGTCAGTTAAAGAGCAGGCAGTTACTCGGCATCCGCTGATCACTGGTTGACTGGGCGTAAGTGTGAAAAAGTGGGCATCTGTGAGTGTGTGTGTGTGTTTGTAAAAAAAAATATTTATATAATTATTTGTTAATCGTGCTCGCAAAGGAGCAAGCAGATCACTGGATGGCTGTTACTAGCAAAGATGTTGACGCCGTGTGGAGTATAAAACAATCAAGCGCTGAGGTAGAATGTAAAGTGTCAAAAATAAAAGTGATTTGCACACGGCACTGTGAATAAAACCAATGTTGTGTGTCGTTTCATCGGCGAGTTTTTCCAAGGCGACGTCTGCAAAGCTGTATTTTTGAACGTTTAATCGACGCCTCCACCAGGGGTCCTCAGTCTCCTTTAAAAAAAAAAAGGCTGGAAACGGATGGGGCTTTGAGGAGGCAAGGAAACCCCCTCCTCGTCTAAATATTGTTTGGCCTTGATTAGCATCAGGATAGAGGCATTGACAAGAGATACCAGTTGTCATGGATGCATCTTCCACAATTACCTGCCAAGCTGGAGAGGCTTACATTGTCAGGTCTCATTCATTACAAAGCAACGCAAACGTTATTGTGGGTCAGAATTTTATTTTTTTATTTTTTTATTTATTTTTTTTTATCAACGAATAACGCAGAGACAACCTATTTTAAGAAATGAGAAATATGTCCTGCTTCTGTCCCAGTACTTAAATTGTCCTTTGAAGCGTGTCGGAATTTGCACGCATTTCATGAAATGCTTCTTTGCACACGGCCAATTCCTCAATTTCAAATAACTCTCAAAATAATTGCGCAAAATGAAAGCCATTGTCATTACTCATGTGTAGCACTAGATACTACGATGACGCATCATCGCGAGAGCTCGTCGTGTGACACGGTAGCGTGTGTAGCAACCACTGTTGTCTGGCTCTTCGACGCCCCCAAAGACGAGACTTGCGAATCGTACCCAATCAGCTGTCTTGTTGCGCTATCTCCACCAATAGGATCTCGTCGGGGGCGTGGTCGAGGGCACCCTGTTCCGTGTGGAAAGTTTACCGGCTCGGGTGCAAAGTTTCAGCCGTCTGCAAAGCTGAGGTCGTCGGCAAGAGAGCTGGAATATCTTACCCCCCCAACCCATCGTCACGGCTGGGATTCTGTGCTTTTAAAGTCGCCCACTTGACTATTTTAGCTCGGCGGGGTTTTCCTGACTGGATCAGAGTGATGCTTTCCACGCCGGTGAAAGGAATATCCAGAACCGCTGATAGCGCTGCTCGTATTGTCTCAGGGAGCCAGCTAGCTTAATGTGTAGCTGCTTAGTTAGATTCAATCAGCGAGCCTACTGACGTCCGACTCAATTCGTTCGGACAATTGTTATCGTCAATAATTGTTTATTTCATTCTTCTTCGCTTAAACGTCGACGAGGAAATGGCCTGCGAAGCGAACCGCGTCCGGCTGCTATGCATGCTCTCGCTGACTTTCGGCTTTTTCATCGTGGAAGTGGTAGTCAGCCGGATGACCTCATCCCTGTCCATGCTGTCCGACTCCTTCCACATGCTGTCGGACGTGATCGCTCTGGTGGTGGCCCTGGTGGCCGTGCGGTTCGCCGAGAAAACCCAGTCGACCAACAAGAACACCTTCGGCTGGGTCCGAGCGGAAGTGATGGGCGCGCTGGTCAACGCCGTCTTCCTCACGGCGCTCTGCTTCACCATCGTCCTGGAGGCGGTGGAGCGCTTCACCGAGCCTCACGAGATCGAAACCCCGCATGTGGTGGTCGGGGTCGGCGCCGCGGGGCTCCTGGTCAACCTGCTGGGTCTGTGCCTGTTCCACGGACACGCCGGCCACGGACACTCGCACGGCGGCCACTCGCACGGGAAGAAGAAGCAGAGGGGGAAGCTGGGGAAGAAGTGCGGGGACGGCTCCTCGGGAGCGGAGACCAGCACCCTGGTGGCCAGTCACAGCAGCCCCGGCGATGCCCGGCAGAAAAACGGTAAGAGAAAAAAGCTCGCAGTGGCGGAGACAGAGATTAGATTTTTTTTTTTTTTTTTTTTGGTGGGGGGGCTTACATGGGGGGTCGGCGGTAAGTAGATACCTGAAATATCTACATGACCGTTTGGTTTGTATTTATTAAACGTTTTTGATTTTTCATAATTGGACTATTGGACTATGCTACTATCATCATTAATAACCCTATTATATCACCATGTCCCTACTGCTCAAGAGTCAGGCTTACATGAAAGTTCTTCTTTGAGTGCCAAGGACAAAATCCAGGCCAATCATCAAGTCAGAAACACACGTTAAAAACAAAAGATACTGAACCTCACTCATCAAAGATATGACTTGAAATGCTGTAGCCGTTTTGTCTACCCCACCCCCCTTCATGGCCACCACGTAGCTCCGCCCCTGGAGACCCAAATGTGACTCCTTCGTTTCTGTCTTTTCCGTGAAATATCAGCGTGGCTGTGTGTCCAGTGTTATATCACGACAAAACAGGGGGTATCTTCCTGCTGGCAGCCGTCCAGATTATAAAAGAGACGTACATGTGGCACCAGGGTGATGACATCTTGGCCAAAGTGACTGCAGCCCATCGAGATAACAGCGCCGAGATGCTAAGGCAAAGGCGGTTTAATTATTGATGGTATCCCAAGAAGTGGGTTATTGTGTCAGTTGCTTCTAAGGTTTTTTTTTTGTTTTTTTTTTATTCAGCGACGTGAACAAGCACCGACTCGACAAACGGGTTGGCTTTATCAGATTTCCTCCTGGTGTTTGTGACGCATTGGTTAATGCTGTATTGATATCCTGCTATTTGATACTCACGTGTGTCTTGTTGTCGGGTCAACCGTGTAAGTGTACACAAAAACAGGCCGCCCCGACTTCTTTTACCCTGGCGTCGCCCCCGGTTGATCGCGTCGATTGTCCCAGGTGTAAAGAATAAAATAATTTTTACCATTTACAACAAAAGTCACTGCAAGTCATTTATTTTGGCAGAGGTTTTCTTGAACATTTCAGAAGTAAGTAGGGCAGGCCCCACGACTGTCGGAACGGAACACGACTTTGCATCCATTCAGCGGCCAGGGCCGCCGCAGACCGGGCTGACAGTGACACGGTGGGCCGATATCTTTCTATTTGACCATCTGCGTCTGCTTTTTATTTCCTCGTATCTGCCGGACTCGGTTGTTGGTTTGCAAATCAACATCGGAGCAGAGGTGATGGCAGTTGTTGTTCAAAGGGTCTTTCTCACTTTTTTTATCTATGGACCCTTTTCTTACCAACATCGCTGTTATAAAGTAGGTCTTTTGACGTATTCTCTGCCGCGTATCTCTATTCGTGTTGACAGTGATGCTTCTTGACCTCGCTTATTCTAATCTAGCCACTCAGATAAGTGTGGCCTACTTTGTACACACATAATCACTTGACAGGTTTTTGTTTTTCGGTGTCAGAGTTGTGTGTCTTGCGAGTGTTCTGGCCTCAGGTGTCATTCAGTGGCCTAGATGAAAAGGAAATTCATTTTTTTATTATTTAAATTTTCTTTTATCTTTGTTTAGCCTTAGTGTAGGCACACAGTGCAGGTTTAATTAGCCGCTGCTAATATTTTAACAACCCCGCCTTCGCCCTAAGACAGCTGGGAGAGGCTCCAGCAGACGCCTGCGACCCTGATCTCAGGAAGAAGCGGGTCTAGAAAATGAATGAATGAATGAATGATATTTTACCAATACACGAGTATCGGATCAGATCAGCTGACATGGATTGGTTCAAGTCAGTTTGACTTGAAAACATCTCAGTCTGGGTCTTAGCATGTACTTATATGTCAGCAAGATGTAGATGTCCAACTGTTTTGTCACTCTCTAAATATTCTATTTCATTTTTTATCACTTTTGAATTCATATATTTTTCCGTCTCTTTGCGCTATATTGCTGCTGTAGTTAGGCAACATTTCCCTGTTGTGGATCAATAAAGTCATTCTCTTCTATTGTTGTGCTTTGACCCCCCCCTCCCCAAACCTCCATGAAGAAATCTAACCAAATACTTCCTCAGCTGATATTGTCCCCACCGACGTTGTCGCCAACAGTAAACTTTCAATTCTCAGTCTCACTTCCTGCTCTCTTCAATGTGTTTATCTCTCAACGGGCCGAAGCACTCCCCCCAAACACCACTGACGATTGCTGTTGCCCCGCCCCCCTCCCCCTCTCTTCCCCCCATTCACAGAAATCACCTGCAAGGACGGCGCCGAGGTGCAGATGAATGGCGGCGCCCACCTGGACGAGCTGGACCACGAGCGCGACTCCACGTCGCAGCTCAACATGCGCGGCGTCTTCCTCCACGTGCTGGGCGACGCCCTGGGCTCCGTCATCGTGGTGATCAACGCGCTCATCTTCACCTTCGTGTGGACGCCGTGCCAGCCCGGCGAGATGTGCGTCAACCCCTGCGTCAACGACCACGCCGGCGACCACCAGCACGTCAACCACACGCTGGTGGACCTCTCGGGCGGCCCCTCGGCCCCCCCCGTCTCTTTCGCCGGCCCCTGCTGGGTCCTCTACCTGGACCCCACCCTCTGCATCATCATGGTGTGCATCCTGCTCTACACCACCTACCCGCTGCTCAAGGAGTCGGCGCTCATCCTGCTGCAGACGGTGCCCAAGCAGGTCAACGTGCACCGGCTCAACGAGCGGCTGCTGGCGCTGGAGGGCGTGCTGGCCATCCACGAGCTGCACGTGTGGCAGCTGGCGGGCAGCCGCATCATCGCCACGGCGCACATCAAGTGCCACGACCCCGCCGCCTACATGGACGTGGCCAAGCGCATCAAGGACTTCTTCCACGACGAGGGCATCCACGCCACCACCGTGCAGCCCGAGTTCGTCACCGTCAGCTCCGAGTCGCGCGACTCCCTCTGCGAGCTGTCGTGCCGGACTCAGTGCGCCCCCAAGCTGTGCTGCGGCTCCGCGGACAAGCCGGGCTCCGCCGCCGCCGGCCCCGAGCGGAGGGCTGCCGCCGCCGGAGACTCCGACTCCTACTCCTCCTCCGCCGCCGCCACCACCGCGGTGCTGGACGTGATCAGCGAGACCTCCGACCAGGCGCTCAGCGTCCAGACGGGGGCCACCCTGCCCATCGCCAGGGAGGTGGAGTCGTCCCTGTGAGCCCGAGAGGAACCCGGGGGAGCTCGGGGGGTGGGGGGGCGGGTTACCGGGGGGGGGGGGGGGGCTCAGCTCACTGTCACGCTCGCTGTTATCTGTCTGATCCAGTGTGCGAAATACCTGTCAATACTCCAGGGGGTGGGGGGTGGGGGGGGGGGGTCGCGGGGGTCCCTGATTCTTATGCACAGGACCGGTGGCGCGGTGGTTAGCGCCGCCGCCTCACAGCAAGAAGGAGGAGGGTTGGATTCTCGGCCCGGGGCCTCTCTTTGTGGAGTCTGCTCCCTGTGTCTGCGCGGCTTCTCCCCTCTCCTCCTCTTCCTCCCACAGTCCAAAAACAAGCATGTCATTGTAAATTGGGAGCTGTAAATTGGCCGCAGGTGTGAATGGTTGCTTGTATCTCTTATGTCCAGGATGTCACCCTGCCTTCGCCCCGCGACAGCTCGTAGAGGCTCCAGCACACCTGGATGGACGGATATTAGACAGGATCTTAAAGACATTTTGATGATACCATTGTCATCATCATCATTATTATTATTATTATTGTTATTATTATTATTAGTGCTTCTCTTTGCTAACAGACCAAACCCCCAGAGTCCAAGATGGCGGCCCATTGATTTCAGCGAAGTTGCTCCCGAAAAAGTAGTGTCACTTCCCACCGTGCCTCTGTTACTCCCGCGATGTCTTTGGCCAATCAGAACGATCCTGGGGAGCGTTTTCTTTGCTGCAGTACCTCGAGTGGCCACTGGCGGAAGAACGGTAACGTCTCAAAGATGGCCATGTGTCTGTTATAAAAGAAAACCGCTAATAATAATAATAATAATATGTACCTTATGAAGACACAACGAACCTCATTCAGTTTGGGACCGATGACGTATTTTGTTTTGTTAGCTTTTTGAGCCCCCCCCCCGAACCCCCTTTGTATTTCGCACACTGGTCTGCTCCACTACTGTGACATAGCAAACGATTTTCTTTTGGCAACCTCCCCCCCCCCCCCTTCCACACACACACCTTTTCTTTCACTCTCCTCCCTCCACCTGCACGTGGCAACAACTCCCTTCCCCCTCTCTCCCCCCCCGACCCCCCTGATAGTCGGGCGAGGGGGGGGGGGGTTGACGGCCCGCGTTGAGCGTTCCTCGTGCACGCCCCTGGTGATCGTGACGCACGATCTCACCCCGTGGCGCGCCTGTGCCAAAGCCTCTCGCTGCAGGAAACCAAGGGATCTAAGATGTGTTCTCTCTCCTCCCCCTCAACACACGCGCACACGCACACGCACACGCACACGCACACACGCACACACCACAGCACGCATTTTTTAGGTTATTGGTTTGTAGCCTATGGACCTGTCTGCAAAGAGTCTGCTCTTCTTCTTCTTCTTCTTCTTCTTTTTCTTCTTCTTCTGCCTAGCAGATGTATTTTCTCACCTTCTGGCCCCCATAGACAAATATTGTTCGGGCCGACTATTTTAAGTTATTAGTGATTCTCTCTTTCTCTCTGTAGACGCTGTTGTTTTTTGTTTTGTTTTTTGGATTCGTTTAGGTCCTTTTTTTTTTTTTTTTTAAATTTTCCATTTTGCTCAGCAGGCCGTCAACGCTGCAGTCGGCGTTTTCGAACGTTTCAAATGTGAAGTATTATGATTCCCACCTCGCCTCCGCCCTCACGTTCTCGGCGACCCGCTGCGGCGGAGCACTGAAAGGTGCCGACAGAGAGCGCGCCGGAACCGGCCGTCGGCAGTTAAAGGGTCGGTCGTCAGAGGGTTTCCGGGGGTGGGGGGTGGGGTGGTGGTGGTGGTGGTGGTGGTTGGGGGGGGGGGGGCGGTTGCGAGGAGACTGGCGTACCGAAACGCCAGCGAGACTAATGAGGCGCTATTGTGCCGAGAAATATCCTGGCCGCAGCCAAGGTAGTGAAAAAATTCTCAGTGAATGTGTCTGGCGCCTCGTCCCGAACCCCCCACCCCCCTCCACCACCACCACCCAACCCCTCAACCCCTCCTCCGCCCGAGGGAGAGGGGGGTGGGGGGGATTCCTATCTTTTCAGACGTTCTCCTCTTGTCTGCATGACCAAACTTTGGAGCTCCAGCCGCCGCTCCTCCTCTCGCCAGTATAAACTCTGAAGAGCTGTGTTTAGGGAACAAGTGGTGGACCAGCTCTACCACCCCCCACCCCCCCACCCCCACCCCCAACCACCTCGCTGGTTCTCTTGCCGAGTTAAAGTCCATAACGGTGGCCTTTACAATGTTTTTGGACTCGTTTTCACTCAACGTCACAGATGTCAAACGGACTGGAAGTGGTGGGTTTTTTTTTTGTATTGTGATTTTTTTTTTTGTGTTTTTTTTTTTTTTTCTCAAGTTTCCACTCCCTATTTAATGTGTATGCGATATGCAACTGTATGCTGGGAATTGTACAACGGACGCGCGTTCCTTTCATTTGTAATGTCCGCTCACTTATTCTGTGTCCTTCAAGACTTGAGATCAGTGCAAATTGAAAACTTGTTGTTTTCTCTCTCTCTTTTTTTTTTTTTTTTTTTTTAATTTTTAGATATGACATGTCAACTGATGTGTTTTTGATATAGTATATATAAATATATATATATATATACGGTTCCTGTTCAATGTGTTGTTAAAAAAAAATAAAAGAATGGCTGTTTTGTACAGTTGATGAAACCAAACTTCTCCTCCACTTTATTGTTCCTGTTTGATTCTCGTCATAAATAAGTAGGCGCATTTAGTCACGTAGGACACATTTCATATGTGGCTAAATGAACATCAGATTTAGATTCTTAACAGAATTCTTAAGGAATCTTGAGCCACTTTTACTTCGCATTGTTTCATTTTTAAATATATTTTATTTGAGCTTAATTTACTATGACTTAAATCAGCCACCGATGCTCTATTCAGACTCAACATGTTTGCTCGTTCTATTTAAAAGTTCCAGAGTCGCCGACCAGCAACTAGCAGCACTGTCAAATTAGTACCAGATTAGATGTGGGCTTGGAAGGAAACAATGACTAATAAAAGCGCAGTGATGTTTTTCGTCTCTATTGGTACTTGTTTGTGTTGAGTGTTGTTTGAACCAGTGCCACGCTGGTTCTAATCCAGGAACTGCTTCATGGTCCACCTCATCTGGTTTCTGTCGCTTTCAAGACTTTGTAATGCATTTTAACCGCTTTGATTATGTACTTAAATCGCCGTTCTCAATTCTGCTAAGTCTGTGTTTCTCAACTGGTGGATCGGGACCCAAAATTGTGTTGCAGCTTCGTAGGCCGTTTCCTTTCTCTCTCTCTCTCTCTCTCTCTCTCTCTCTCTCTCTCTCTCTCTCTCTCTCTCTTACTCTCTCTTTTTAAAAAAAAAAGGAGATTTTAAACTCAATTCAAGAATTTAAATCACTTATTTACCAGACACCATAGAAAGTGGGCTTGTGTTTTTAGTTTTGCGGCATAGATTTGGGTGGCGACTTCATGATGAAAGAAAAAAACTGTTGAGAACCACTGGACAAACTCGAACGGGCCACCTGCTGGGAGACGGGGTGCGTCTGCTTTTGGCTCACTTTTGGCTCACTTTTGGCTCACTTTTGGCCCATTGCCTTTTTCCGCGGCTCACCTCGGTAAACCTCAGTGTGTGTGTGAGCCGTAATAACCGTAACAAACCACAGACCGGGGCGAGTGTTTAGCGGATATGGCACGCTGCAATCAGCCGAGCCCATAATTTTCCCTCGTCTCGCCGGGTTAAAAACAACAAAACAGAAGCGGCAGCAGCAGAGTGCAGTGCAGCCGCTCAGAGGGAAGTCTGGTGTCGGCCGCTGGCTGCCTGATGGAGCAGCTGCAGGCTTGACGGGACTTATGTAAGCAGACCCCCGGGGGGGATTGCGACGGCAGCGGGCGGGCAGGCATGGGACTCTACCCAGCATTCCTCAGCGCTTGCTGCCGCCCCCTGCCCCTCAACCCACCCACCCTCCTCTGCAGAGACTGTACCTTTTGATGTAGGCAGAATGAGATGGAGCCCTGCGTTCGTTTCCTCTTTTGTGTGGGCCGGCGCTGTTGTTCAAACCTTTTCGCGTTGTCCTCATTGTGCGGACACAATGCCGGCGGCGGGTCCGCGTGCATCCATTGCTGACGTCTAAGATTCATGTGATTCCCTGCCCCCCCGCCCCCAACTCCCACCTCTCTCCCATTCTTTGACCCCCGCCCCACCATCATGTTACAGTGACCCTTTTCCGAGAGGTTTCTCCCTTTGAATTAATGGATGGTGGTCTGGGCGCGGCGTAATGCACACATTCTCTCTGCTAGTGTTCACTTGACGGACCCCGATATGTATGCTAGCATTTCATGTTAACCGCATCAGTAACTGACACTGGTCTCATTTAAAAGCGGTTAAAAGTGTTTTCACAGAGAATTTGAATCAGCAAAAAGTGCACCGCTAGAATCATAGAATAAACTGGCAGCTAAACACTTTAGTGTTACAGTGCTGGGGAAAACAAAAACAAAGTATCACTGTAGCTACATTCCTGCGTCGCCTCAGTGTTTTGGAGCAGCCATTTCTCACTGACACAAGATACAAACAGAGTGAACACAAATGCAGTTGTTTTTCATTTAGTTTTTTTTTTTTTTTTTTTTTAATCATTCATGACTCATGACCTGAGTTTCCCTCTGGAATGAGTTAAAGGAAACATTTCGGCAACGGATTTCTTAGATACATTACGTGCAACAAGTCATTGAATGGGTTTAAACAGTTGAGGAACTCCTGTCCTGGGAACTGCGTGTGCTTGGTTGTACAAGGCCATCTGTCTCGTTGGGCTTTGTCTCTGGGATTATCAAGCGGATGAGCCGGCCATAAGGTTTAGTTAGGGAGGGTTGGGGGATGTTTTTTGTTGGGGGTGGGGGGGGCGCGAGGATGGGGGTCAGGGAGTGATTGCAAGACTTTTGGGTGAGAGGGGATTCAGGCACTGATCGATTAATAGACTAATACACTCACTTCAGCGACGGTCCTGGTTGGGCGAGAGGAGGAACTGATGGTGGATCCAGATTTTCGGTTCCGTCTCACAGCTGCCCGCCTCCGACGGACGCAGCCAATGAGAGCAAGCGAAGTGTGGAGTAGTGTTTGTGTTTTTCGATGATTTATAGTTAGTTCTTTTTTTTTTTTTTTTAACATTGGTTAAGATGTGAAAAT
Source organism: Nelusetta ayraudi (assembly GCF_046127955.1). NCBI lineage: Eukaryota > Metazoa > Chordata > Actinopteri > Tetraodontiformes > Monacanthidae > Nelusetta > Nelusetta ayraudi. The sequence goes on from NW_027466102.1 coordinate 8,219,723, forward strand.
CCCCTAGTGTGTCCGCAACCGGTTGTTGGGATCAGAGATGAGGTGGACGGTCGGCTCCACACACTACTTATCTGCAATCGGTGACTGGTTCACCCAGCTGGAGTCAATCGTTCTGGCTGGCCCATAAAGGGAGCCTGAGGACTCCTGCTCGTCAGACCGGTCCTTGGGTTTGGTGTTGAGCGTTTCCTTTCTGACCTTTCCAGCGCTTTACCAAACAGCATAACTACTTTTTTTTTTTTTTTTTCAATGACTCTCCACTCCCTTCTTTTCTGGTATGTTTTTCTTTCTGTTTGTTTGTCTATCCTTTTGATAGGTTTAGAGGGTGATTTTGTGGATAAACACAAGGCTGCCCAGGCCAAACTAAGCAGCCCGGACAAGCTTTTCACCATTCCTGGGAATTCACTTCGAGGCAATTAATCTTCCCGTCACGCCTCATTTCACACCAAACGTTTGTGTGTTTGCCGATGTTTCATCAACAAACTGTAGGCATGTGTCCAAATTCCTGACAGCGCCTGAAAGGTTTTAGAGCCTCCAGAAATAAAAGTACAACAAAGGTACATGACTAAAATGTTAACACTTTGGATTACGATTTTAGCCAAAATTCACCAGGACTGTTTTGGTATTTGTTTTTGTTTTTTGGTGTGTTTGGTATATTCTCCACTCAACTGTGTCCAAAAGTTACCACAAGAGCCTTCAAAGACACCACTACCGGTGTTCATTTGCTCACTAAACTTGGATTCAAACACCATTACAGCAGTCAAGAAGTTAGTCACTAAAACTCTGGCCAAGTCCCCTTTCCACTCTTGGTGGAGTTATAAACAGTAATCTATTCTCATTAATTCACCTTTGTGCACAAATCATATTTCAACACTTTCAAAGCAAGCCTTTCTTCAAGCCCCCTCTTCTTTCTTTCTTGCCTTCTCTGTGGTTAAGAGCATAACAGGAAATAGTTTTCATGCGGCTCAGAGAATCACTTCAGCCCCTGGTGGAGTTGGAGCCCATTTCACTTTCAATCTTTTAAAAGTGTGAAAGGTATGACACAAAACAAACATGAGACGCAAGCACCGCCTCTGGTCATGTTGAACAATGAACAAAAACTAGGTCAGATTAGAATATTCTGTACTTTCTGTAGTTTTGAGGGTAGAAGAACGCAGAAAAGAAAAAAAAAGAAAAATAACTAGATACAGAATACTAGATTATTAGAAATGAAAACTTATGAGTTAGAAATAGATGTCATAACATAATAGAAAAACATTTCCTTTGAAGACTGTTTAATTGGCTTTTATGTTTTTCCTTAATGATTTCAAAATGGGATGAAAAAACTGGCTTTGAAGATCATTTTTTTTAAAAACATACATTTAAGCAGAATGAAATTAGTTTTTTGAGCGAAGCCAGTGTGCCAAAGTATCAGCGAGTTTGTTAAAATACACATTAAAGCATTGATCATTCAATTAAAAGCTTTGACTTGGTCACCACGAGGACAAGGAAATGGCTTTCGAGGCCAATCACGCCCGGCTGCTATGCATGCTCTCGCTGACTTTCGGCTTTTTCATCGTGGAAGTGGTGGTCAGCCGGATGACCTCATCCCTGTCCATGCTGTCCGACTCCTTCCACATGCTGTCGGACGTGACCGCGCTGGTGGTGGCCCTGGTGGCCGTGCGGTTCGCCGAGAAAACCCAGTCGACCAACAAGAACACCTTCGGCTGGGTCCGAGCGGAAGTGATGGGCGCGCTGGTCAACGCCGTCTTCCTCACGGCGCTCTGCTTCACCATCGTCCTGGAGGCGGTGGAGCGCTTCACCGAGCCCCACGAGATCAAAAAGCCGCAGGTGGTGGTGGTGGTCGGCGTGGCGGGGCTCCTGGTCAACCTGGTGGGACTGCTCCTATTCCACAGCCACACCCATGAACAGGAGAGACACTCCGCGAGGACAAGGCAGAAGAGGCTTGAACTGGACATGCTGGAGGACATTGCAGATTCCACTTCCAGGGCGGGAAGCAGCAATTCGTGGCTTCGAAATGGTGAGGTTTTGTGTTGGAGCCATCTCTAGTAACTGGTTGGAAATAGGAAATATAGCGCTAACGTCCCGGCATTTATTTTTCGTTGACGGGGGGGGGGGTGCTGGTTGGAAATAGCGCTAACGTCTTTGTTGAGCAGGGGAACGGGAGTGGGGGAGTGCGCTATCGCTGTTGTGCTAAGCTAACGTGTCGGCAAAGTAACGTGGAGCGGGGGAGAGATTATGATTGCCTTCACGCGGGCCGGACAGAGACACGCAGCGGGCCGGATGTGGCCCCCGGGCCGTAGTTTGGGGACCCCTGCTATATGGGATTGGACTTAGGGGTGTATGATCACCCAATGATTTCCGAGTGTCCCAATGCTGCTCACCGCTCCCTCGGAGGACAAATTTCACATCCTTCGGAATGTGACGATCATTGGGACGTCAACCTTTATTCATCTTCTTTTAGCTAGCCAGAATCTTGCCCTTCCACCACACCTTTGAGATTCGACCAAACCACTGACTATGTAAAGATTGATGGCGTCATTGTGATTTGACCCATGGGTTTGTGAATACGTGATGTTTTTGCAACCACCTTTGGCGGTAATGATTGAGTACAGGTTTTTGGTACTTGCGCAATCAATGGACCTCTGTCCGTCTTATTGTACAGTCAATGGGCCAAACATGGCAGTAAAATTATGGAGTTGACAACCCTCCGCCTTTTAAACAGTGAAAGTGACCGAGGTTGGCAGGTTAGGAACTATTCCCTATGTATGCACTTTTTAATTATACAGTACTCATAAAAGGCTGACTCCACCATTTTCCGTCTCAGAAAGAAGAAGCAGAAACGGCACAGAAATGCAGATGAGCAGAAACGCCCACTTCGAGTTTGAAGAATTCAACCACGACTCTTCGTCGCAGCTCAACATGCGCGGCGTCTTCCTCCACGTGCTGGGCGACGCCCTGGGCTCCGTCATCGTGGTGATCAGCACGCTCATCTTCACCTTCGTGTGGTCGCCCTGCAAGCCAGGCGAGATGTGCGTCAACCCCTGCGTCGGTGACCACACCACAGGCCAATGGCATGCCAATCACGCGGTATTTGAAAATTCCGAGCATCCTTCCGTGTCCCCGATGACCTTCGCCGGCCCCTGCTGGGTCCTCTACCTGGACCCCACCCTCTGCATCATCATGGTGTGCATCCTGCTCTACACCACCTACCCGCTGCTCAAGGAGTCGGCGCTCATCCTGCTGCAGACGGTGCCCAAGCAGGTCAACGTGCACCGGCTCAACGAGCGGCTGCTGGCGCTGGAGGGCGTGCTGGCCATCCACGAGCTGCACATCTGGCAGCTGGCGGGCAGTCGCATCATCGCCACGGCGCACATCAAGTGCCACGACCCCGCCGCCTACATGGACGTGGCCAAGCGCATCAAGGACTTCTTCCACGACGAGGGCATCCACGCCACCACCGTGCAGCCCGAGTTCGTCACCTTCAGCTCCGAGTTGCGCGACTCCCTCTGCGAGCTGTCGTGCCGGACTGAGTGCGCCCCCAAGCTGTGCTGCGGCTCCGCGGACAAGCAGAACACAAGGCAGTGTGTGGAAGCAATGCCGGCGGGTATGTCCGCATCCATTGCTGACGTCTAAGATTCATGTGATGAACCTCTCTCCTCCCTCCATTTTGTGCTCCCATCATGCTGTATTGACCCTTTTCCCAGAGTGTTCTCCATTTGAATCAGTGGCTCATGGTTTTAGCGGATCATAACGCTTACATTCTCACTATCGCTTCCCGCAACTAGGATACACTTAACGGACCAATTTAAACACTACCATTTTGTGTTATTCGTATTAGTGATAACAGTGAACTTATTACTAAATAGTCATACTGTTGTTTGCTTGACGGAATATGCAAAAAAAGAATGACGTGTAATGCTGGAATCATAGAATAAACTACAACCATTTGCTGAACGTAAAAGCATCTGACTTGTCACACCTTGCGCTGCACTTTAGTTTTAGAGTGCTGGTGAAAAAAGTCAAACCGTGTTCCCGTTGTTGCTACATTCCTGTGTTGTTTCAATGTTTTGGAACAGCCACTGACTCAAGATACAGACAGAGCACACACAAACAGAAGCCCTGAAAGTGGCAAAACAGGCCCGCTAAAGCAAGATGGATGATGATAGAGTGGTAATCCAGCATTCTTACAACCAAACTGATAAAACATGTTCATTGTAAAGTTGTTTTGTGTGAACGCAAACACTGTCTTCATTAGAGACGCATAAATAGATAAAAGTCTGATCTTGATTTTGGTGCGGCGAGGTCTCCTGCTTTGTGCCCTTTGTGTGTCTGTGGGTTTTTTTTTTTTGGAGGCCATCTGTCCTGCCAGCTTTGTCTCCAGTATGATCAAATGGGTGGGCAGGGCGTATGGTTCAGTTGAAGGAGTCAGAGGTCACTCAGCTACCAAATAGATTCAACCTGGCACCTGTAGGCTTAACCTTCAGAGCCTCTTGATGCACAAGGAGGTGGCTGGGAACGCTAAATCCTAAAATATCCACTTGCTGTTGTTCCGTGGATCTTGTACAGACGCAGGTACGTTTGCACACACACACACACACACACACGTACGGCAATTTTACCCTCCAACAGCTTTTCATTTAGCATGTAAGAAAATAGGACGCGTTTGCTGCTCTGTTGTCTCAGCCTTTCTCTTGAAAAGCTGAGACAACAGACTGTCAAGAGGAACCAGAGGTTGTCTACCTCTGGTTCCTCTTAATTTCTTCCCAGTGTTTTCTAAACTTAAGAGCACTCTCCTACCTCTTTAAACAAAATGCGTACACACTTTTGCATGTTTGTAGGTTCAGCTTAGCAACTTGAAATTACAGCTCCACACATTTGGAGGCCAATGGAGCTTCTCCTCGCACCTTGCCGGCTCTGGTTGGTTTGAAAGGTTTTCCATGAGGTGGTAGTCCCAGTTACCAGATACCATTTGTAGTACCTACTCGGCCAGGGGTTCCAAGCAAGCTGAATCAAACTGAAACTGTTGAGTCAAGGTCGAGCGGTGCAACGACTGTGTAACGGAAAAGCGCCATGAGTCGATGGGCCAATGGTCCCATAACGTGACCAGAGGATGTGAGTGCAGCTCGGCTGCATCCTTTTTTCTCAGCAAGATTTAGCAGCGCCCTCCGCAACGCCTTCGGCTGCTCACAGCAGCTGGGAAACCGGGTCGGCTGGGTAAAAATGTCTGAAGAAAAAGCAGCCGTAAATTGTCCTGTTGCCTCCTCTTGTTTCGGATAGATTTTTCTGTCCTTGGCAAGGCAGCCGCAGCAGCCAACCGGGTTGGTTGACAGTTTGATTAACAGTCATGTGAAGTTTGAGATGTGAGAGGGGTTTCTTGTACACTTGTTTTCATCTAACTTGAATCTTTTGGGTTTGTAATTGAGTAGTTTTTGACAAAATCGCATCGCTAAATATTCCAAATGCATAATTCTGGTGTGTTTCACTCAACCTGTTTGCACATAAATAACTCTGATCCTTCCCAAATTGTTTATTGGACTCTTGCCAATATGTTTGTCCAATCATTTGTCCCGCTGGACATTTTCAAAATTTCTCTTATGACGGTGGAACACTGGAAGTCCAACTGGGCTCAACAAGTGTCTCTGGAGAGAATTTTGACGTGTTAATGGAAAAAACATGTTTTTTTTGTTGATGCCCTAAAATGGCTGTGTACTGCATTTCAATTGTATGTGTCACATGATTGTGGGGATATCCTTACACAATGTTGTTTTTTTGAAAAATACTTTTTCTTGTTTGATACCTTTCCCAACACTTGCAGTCTGCCACCGTGATTACAAAATCACACAGCCCCGTGTGACGCTCAATTCGAACGAAATGCTCTGAAAGTGAGAAGTGAAAATCAACGATTACTTCTTTCTTTTCCTCTCCGCTGGATTGTCCTCTCCCACAGTCTGCTCAGGGACCTTTAATCTCACCACATGGCAGCTCCCACAAAGGACCTGAGCGTCTTAGAGAGATTAGAAGGGCTGGAATGTTAACCAGTTCTCTGGTGGCGATGATGATGATGACGATGATGATGATTGGATGAAAGGCATCCTCATTTGTACCTCACATGTAATAGTCATTTAACCGTTATGGAAGTAGCAATAAGCCACCGTTATCATGTTAAGATGATGATCGTACACTATCATAGTCACATGAAAATTTAGCTCGCAATAAAACATTAAGAACACATTAGCAGCAAAACTTCAACGTGATACGTAACCTAAAGCGCCCTGGGTGTGTTTTGCATTATCAAACTCGGCAGACAATAATTACATTTCAAATTAAATTGTGATGACCGGTGGGGTTCGATGATGGACTTGTTAATTAATTAATCAGCTACTTGATCATTGTTCTTTTCTTATTATGATTGACCCAAACAGCAGTTCTCCATAACTGAATGATATAACAGCAGAGCTGTTATCTGATTGCTTCGAATGGTATATGTGTAAGTGGGGAATTCACACATTCACACATTTATTAAGAGATTAACTGAGCTCCGGGGTCAGTTAATGTCACATAATTGCTGTTTTTGCTTTTCACGTCATAAAGCAGCGTACACAACACAATGAGACTTGTGTGAACTCCTGCTCAGCTAATGTCCTCGTTCCATCTGCATCTCCGAAGACCGTCAGAAACACTTTTCCCTGCCGTGCGCGCGAAGGAGTCGAGCTGAAAGCCTCCAGTTTAATGTTTCACTCGCTCGCGCGCCCCAGACTTTGGTCGTGGAGTTGACTGATTGCAGTAATCACTTCGCCGCTGATGATAAAAAAAGAAAAGAAAAAAAAAAAAGAGTGAAGTCGGAGGGGATGAGCACACGACTCACGCGCTCTCCTTTCCCTTGCGTTGTTACACAATCTGCATACAGTCGAGATAAACGGCGCGGGCCTGTATCGGCAGCGCTATCAGCGGAGGACCTCGTTACACAGAGACGGAGGACGGTTAAATATTATCGAGGCCGTTAAATTTGTGGCTTTATAGATTGCTGTGAGGACCGTCCCCACTTTCTTTTTTTTTTTCTGTCTTTTATGCTAAATTTGCAACTTTTTTTGTGACACAAATGTTAAAGCTGCAAGTTGCACGTTAAAGGTACTTTGCACCAAGTGATGACAGTTTTAACGTTGCATAAAATGCTCTTATTCTAAACCTTTTCCTGAAATAGATACGTAGAAGTAAAGCTGCCTCATTTGGTAACTGATTATTTGACCTTTTTGAATACCTAATCTTAATAGTGTAATAAGTAAAGTACTAATTAGGAAAGGTCTGCTTGTGGAAGAACATCAAAAGAATCACGGGGCGAGCGTGAAGCAGTACGATGCATACGCACTCATTTGCTTGGCAGTGAAGGACTTCATATCAATGCAGGATGGAGATTATGGTCAGTGACACCAAATTATCGGAGTCGCGGGTGATGAGTCGAGTTCGAAGGTGAGCCAACCGAGCTAAAAGTGTGGGAGCCTCAACTCTGACCTTTCCTCCGGAATCAACAAGACATCTGCATAGAAAAGCGGACAAAAGTGACTCATCGGGTAAACACGACGCAACCTAAAAAAGACACACTTGTCAGTTCATCGTAAGACGGCCACCAGCGACAGGAAGTGATTCTCTCACAGTATATAGCTGTTAATTCTCTGTCGTGTGTTCGCCTCTCCCTCTGCCTCCCCTCTTGTCCTCCCCCAATCCTCCCGCTCGCGCATTTAATGGTTCGCATTTATCTTTGGAAACAAACACCCTGTCAAATGCTGCTTCTGCTGTTGCTGCTGCTGCTGCTGCTGCACACTGCATCTTCCTCCCCACACCCACCCACGCACACACATACACACACAGTGTACACTGTTGAGAGGAATCCTCTGAAAACAGCAGCCTCAGTGCTGGATGCGCCCTTCCTCCCACCGAGCAGCACAACATTGTTCATGTACATCTCCCGCCTCCTCATCCACACATACATAATCTGATGCCATATGATATGACGTGTTATCTTGTTATATGATATGTTATCGTATCATATCACTTGATAACAGGGGTGTTTTTTTCCCATCCAGCCGTGGTGTGCAGGCAACAACGATTTCATGGTTCTCTCCCCGATTTCGTGCTCCCAGATCAGGCGAGATAACTGAATTTGACTGAAAGTGAACTGGTGAGGCCTCGTCTTACTAGTTATCTCCGGTGACAAAGTACAAATACTTTCTTACTGTACTTAAATATATTTTTCAGGTGCCTGTGCTTTACTTGAGTATTTCTTTTTCTGGTGACTTTGTGCTTTTACTCCCCACATTTACACGCAAATATCTGTGTGTTCCACTTCTTAAATTGGAAAAAGTGCCTGTAAAAGTCTTTTAACGATGCAAATTCTATTAAAAGTTTATTGTTGCACTTGCTGTAGCTTGAGGTGGAACTATTTGAACCACGCTGTCGTGTAGTTCAATACAAAAGTGGACAATGTCTTAGAGGGGGATTATTATTAGTGTAGAGAAAAATATACACGTCGAAATCAACATCAGTTATTTATATTCTCTGTGTGTGTGTATATACATATATATATATATATATATATATATATATATATATATGTATGTATATATATATATATGTATATATATATATATATATATATGTATATATATATATATATATGTATATATATATGTATATATATATATATATATATATATATATATATATATATATATATATATATATATACGTATATATATATATATATATATATATATATATATATATATATATATATATATATATATATACGTATATATATATATATATATATATATATATATATATATATATATATATATATATATATATACATATTAAAGGTGTTTGATTTAATTCCTTTCGCTACATTATCAGCTAACATATTGTTTCATTAATAGCAAAAAAAACAAAAAAAAACATGTTTACTTTTTACTTAGGCACATTTAAGTACCTTTTACTTGAGTACAAAATGTGGGGACTTTTGGCGACTCCTCCGCAGGTGTTGGTGTTGGTGTGCCGAGTCCTAAAAATCCTCACGAGAGGGTGCAGAGCAGGGCGAGTTATACAGTCCACGTATCGGTTCAGCAAGTTCGCATTTGTTCGCGAGTTTACATTAGCAGCGGCGCTATCGCACAGTGTCCGGCAAGGAGCGGTAGCAGCGCCTTCCGCTGTGTTTTCGCCGAAAACAGTCGAGGCGTTGGCTACCACCGCCTGCCGTTTGAAAGCATCTCTCGTCTCGTTCCAAAATAAAGCTGTCGGCGTATTACTAACAATCTGGAAACTCAGCGAGAACAGCTGTACGACTTCTATTTGTTATAGAACTTTCAACACTGGAAACAGTACCTTAGCCTTAGCATCTCCGGTTAGGGCCGAACATGTTCTTGTGTCACGCGACAGAAGAACTGCTGAGAGTTGTTTGCTAGTAAAACTCTATTTAACCGTGTAGGAGGAACTGCTAACGGCACAGGAACTGGAGACCAGTATTGTGTTACGTTTTAACCAAAAACATAGGTAATAAATAAACAAATAAAATGTTTGTGGTGGCAGGCAAACGCAAAGCAAACAACACAGCTGGAATGTTTGTTTTTCTGTCGTCTTGCTGTGGTACTTACAGGTTCCATATTACACAAATCCATCACTAATGTAATATTAATAATTGCTAACAATGATAATAATTCTCTTGGCTGCAAATTCAAATTCTGCAAATGCCCTGGATATAACATATATGTATATGTGTTTATGTTTATATGTTTGTGTATGCACATACATGTATATATGTATATACTGTATATATGTATGGATAATATATTTTTTACAACTGTTGTAACTGATGTTATTAGAAATGTGCACATACATATCCAGATATATATATTTGTGTGTGTATCTATATATGTCTATATGTATATACTGCATATGTATATGTGCGTGTGTGTATATATACACACATTTTTGTTTTGTTTTTCAGAGCAAATCTGAAAATCTGTCAGCCTCAGCTGCAATTAAAGTGAAGCGTTTTTTAAGCTGAGACCAGAACCAATATCTATTATCTTTTGTATTTTTTTTTTTTTTTACAACGTATGTTTATGTCAACAAGCCCACAAGCCGTTCTCAGCGCCGAAAGCGCTTTGAATCGACAAGACCCCGCAAACGCTGACTCACTCCTGCCATGGCGACTGGCTGGGAATGTTTGCATTGTCATCCAAAAACACTGCGACTCCCCCAGCACTCAGTGCTTATCAGTCAGCCAATGCTGAAGCAAGATCCCAGACTAAAAACCTTGTCCTGCGAAGAAAGTCAGTTCCTCTTCCGCCGTGAAGAAAACGCCTCGGCCGTTGCAGTTGCAGAAGCCATCTGGCTCACCAATATGGCACAAAATCAAGCCTCAGGGTGTCCAGCCCCACTCGAGCTGACTGCGATGGCCGTTTGAAATCCTGACTCACTGCGGTAAAACAGAAAACAACATGTTTTCCTCAAAGATTTTAATTGGCTGCTATTTTAAATATTATTTAAGTGCATTTGTGTGCATCTATCTATCTATCTATCTATCTATCTATCTATCTATCTATCTATCCATCTATCTATCTATGCCATAACCCGGGCCTTCTACCATCATTCGTCCCGCAGCACTTGGAAATTCATTTCAAACAACTGGACTGAGAAGTGAAACAACACACACACAAGGCAGCAAAAACCAGCCCAGTTGCCTCGGGTCAACCCTCGACTCAAACTCAAACTCAAGCTTAGGCTCAGGTCAATGCAGTCGGAGCAAAGGGTCGACAGTGTCATGAGATTAGCTGAGAGTCAAAACCGCACTTTTCTTTTTCTGTTTTGCTGTTATGTGGCGAGGGGTTGAGGGGATTGGACTTGTGGAGACTGACATTGGGCAACTGAATCTGAGTGCATGGGTCGGATTCAGCTGAGCTTAAAGGACATGCATTTTTCATAACAACCTATTATAAAAGAGCTGGAAAGATTTTTTCCTTGAGGAACAACAGATTTGTTACGCTGTCATTTTTTCGTTCTGGGAGTCAGAGCCGCGAATCTTATACAAATTGAAGGAACTGGATTTTCTGTTTTTGTTTGATTAACCAAAAGCCTGAACTGCAAAGCCTCAGAAAACATGAATTTCTTGCTCACTCATTCACTCAATCGCTCGCTCGCTTGCTCGCTCTACAGCTCCGATCACAATGAGTTGCTAGAGTGCGCTGCTCCCGGGCTGGATTGACCTTAGTCCACAGTCCACAGAGGCCTGTTTCTACTGAAAAGAGATGCTGGACAAAGGCCAATGAAAAAAGGAGAAGTCAGCAAAGTTGAGGATCCCCCGCTGCCCCCCCCCCACACACTCCGCCACCCACCACCCCCTCCAGCCTGCTCTCATGTGATCCGCCATGAACTTCCTTCCCTATAGTCATCCCGGAGAGGCACGAGGTGATTCTAATTCCTGATGCCTGATGTTATACTGCTCCGGCGGGGGAGGGGTGGTTACATAATGGGATTCCAAAAGGTGACAATCCATAGTTTCATTACAGTGAAGTTACATCGCCTAAGTCATAAAGGCCCATTTAAGGTCTCTCTTACACACACCGGCTTCACCAGAGTGATGGATTGAAAGCTTTCCTTTTAAAATGAAGCGGTTAACATGGAAAACTTGTTCATACTGAACTTTTCAGTCAATAATCAATCGTAACCTGGACCTCGTGTCAACTGACGTAAAATTGGCTGTGACGCTTTGAACATCGAAAGAAGCGCTAACAACACAGTTTGAAGCACGGAGGAACTCAGTGACACGGCAAAGGACTGAACAATGACTGAACAACACTTGTCCCGCGCCAGAGTTCCAGAGTCGAAACAATAAAAACACAAGATGTTCGCACGCAACAGCTCCACTTTTTATAGGCCTTCAAATCTGAGAGCGAAGTCAAATAGTCAGCCACGCTTCTCAGAAGTGTGACGGGGTGGAAAGAGAGCAAGTGCCAGAGTCCTCCAACACCCCTCCTCCTTTTCACTAATTGTCTCTAAATCAGCCTAAATCAACCGATATTATTTGTTTGAAAGTGCCAAATATTCTATTTGTTTTCTAAGCTTGAATGTAGCCTATGGACTATGGACTCCATGGTAGATGCTAACTCCATAGATCAGAGGGTTATATTTAGCCCTCTGTTTGCAGCCTCTCGCAAAAAAAAAAGTTGACTTTAGCTTCCTTTCAAAACTTTTTGTTGTTGTTTTTTTTTTTAGGTTGCAAGTGTTAGCGATGCATCAATGTCCCTTTGTGACATCACAGAGAACTGTGTTTTAGCACATACTTCGTTTCTGCATGATTTACCAGTCATGCAGATGTTTTTCTTTAAGGAGATTTGTTGCAATGTGAGAGTTTAGGACTTTACTCATCACAAGTGTATTATATCAGTGCCCCTTGCTGACAACATAAAGGTCCAATTTTATTTTCAGCACGTGCATTATCTCATTCTGGAGAGTTTAAGTCATGTCACTTAGACTTTGCTGTTAAGGTCGTCCTGACATTTAGAGTAGATTAGATTAGATTAGAAATGTATTGTCATTGTATAAAATACAACGGAATTCAGTGCACTGACATACTGGATCATAAAACAAGGCAGCGTAATAAATAAAATTCATTAAAAGACACTAAAATACACAACAATACATAGAGAACATCCTCTTGTATTCCATTTCTAAGGTGCAAAAGGTGCCAAAGTGCAGGTACAGGGTGATAAATTGCAGTATTGGATGAGATATTGTTGTGTGGTGCAGCCGTCAGTGATGTGTCTTCAGTGTCTTCAGATCAGAGTTGAGTATGGTAATGGCTTTGGGATAGAAACTGTTCATGAATCTCGTGGTGCGTGTTCTGATGGACCTGTGACGTTTTCCGGAGGGTAACAGTTCAAATAGATGGTTGGCAGGATGAAACAAGTCTTTGAGAATGTGGTGTGTTTTATGCAAGCAACTGGAGTTGTAGAGGGTGTCCAAGGTAGGTAGCTGTTGATTAATGATGTTCTGGGCAGTTTTTATAGTCCTTTGCAGTGCCTTTCTGTCTGCAGCAGAACTGCTACCATACCAGGACAGGATGCCATGAAAAAGGCGTTTAAAGATGAAAATCTCAAAATCCTTGACTTAATTGCTTTGTAAGAGAAAGCGAGTCAATAGCAGAAGTGAGATCCAAACGGGCGGACAGAGCCTCTAAGTATTGCAAAACATATTTATTACTAAGTGCGCCGCATGCTCTTGGTCTTGGGCTTGGCATGTGACACTTTCTCTCAGCTGGCTTTGGTGCGGAGTGCAACAAGGCCAGGATGAGGAACCAGTCTGGTGTTGAGACAGAGCTCACATTCAGCAGAGTCCGTTTCGGTTGCCGGGAAAAACCCCACGCTGGTGTTCTGTGTCCTTCCTGGACAAGCACTTAAAGTTAATGTGGAGTGAAATGTGTGTCTGATTCACAGGATTTATTTCTCCTGCCACCTTTCTACTGGGGTTTTCTCCTGGCTCCCCCTCTGCTCTCTCCTGTTGTGACAGCCCAGTTGAGTGAACTGAGGAATTTGTTCTGCTCTGCGGATTATTTGTTCAGGAGGTGTGCCGCTCTAACTCTCTCTGGGATCCAATTTCTCAGGTATTCAGTGTCACTAATGTCAGTTACGAGCTCCCCGGAAACAAAACTCACCTCCACCCAAAACATCATGAAAGGAATATGAGGTGGTGATGGGTTGAGTCAACAAACTGGGCAAGCTATATGGAAGGTCGTGATTGTGCAGCGTGAATCGCAAGTGGCAGCGAGAGACGGTCAGAATCCGCCATCTAGTGGTGTTTTTTGAGAGCTGACGGGATGCGTTCACTGTCTGTCTCCAGTGCGGAAATGAAAGTCTAATGTTATAGTGTGGTACAGTGTCTTGTTTTATTGTCTCTTTATTATCATTTTGCTTGTATTTTCATTATGTCTGAAAAAAAAACACACATTGTCTCTACAAAATATCTAAGAACAGAAGAAAAAAAGTGGTTTTGTTTATAAGGTGAAGAAAAACTTTTGGATTTTTTTTTGGGGGGGGGAAATGAGTGGCATTGAAGGCATTAGCTGGCACAGCAGAGTCAAGGCACAGCCTGTTGATTAAAAGCCCAGTGTGTACAATTTACTGACATCTAGTGGTGAGACAGTGTATTACAAGCAACACCCTTATGTATTGTTGATTATTATTAATTATTACTATGGCTATTTGTTTATTATTTATAAATCAGATGGGTCGGTTTTCTTCTGTCATTGGTATTACAAGTCACACCAAGGTGTTTTAATTTCAAATCAGGCTGTAAAAATACTTATTTTGGAAGTGTATTAGAGCTTTTCTAAAGTCAGGCATCGGTGTAAAATAAAAGAAAATTAAAAAAATGGCAAGAGCACCTTGCTTGAAAACACATCAGCAATGATCAAGCAGATATGTGCAGACAGAAGTAAAGATCATTCTGTTTACATTCAAAATAAAAACAAACAAACAAAAAAAAACAGTCACAACGAAAGACTGATTCCTGGCCTCCATCTTTTGCCTCAAGATACTTGTCATCTTCCAGTTTTATTGCTGTTAGTAGCATTTGTCTGCTGACGATGAAGTTCAGCAAATTTAAAAGTCGGTCCTGTGACAGATTCACTCAGATGAATATCTTACGGACAAATGTAAAAAAAAAAAAAAAGAGAGAGAAAAGAATCAGTGCATTTTAGTCATTATGACTAACGTTCAACCTCCGTTTTCAACACTGACTACCAGTTTCATCGTTGCCAAACAGTGACGGGTGAAGCTGAGAGTAGCAAAACACCCATCAGGACATCTATGGTCGGTGAATAAGCAGATCGTGTTGTAATCTGTTTGCCAGAGCTGAGGCGGAGGTGGCAAACACATTAGGTGATAGAAGGGGCGGATGTGAGAGCTGCTGCCCGCTCTCCTGCGTCACAACACACAGGTGCGCCGGCGTTCGCTTGGGGTTGATGGAAGGAATCACTTTTGGTCGGATTATCACGTGTCGTCTGTTTGGATTAAAAGGAAAGAGATTTACAGGTCCATCTGTCACCTCCAGACCTGAGGGAGACACTGTGGCCCCGGGGAGTAACGATGATTCTGTCCCAGCGGTAGGAGAGTAAATGCTGGGATTGAGGCCCCGTCTGAACCCGGCCCAACAGTGCTGTTGGGATTACGCCATAAAAAGTAATCCAACTACTGATTACTCATTCAAAAAGTAATCTAATTTGTTCTTTAACTACTTTGTTACATAAGTAATCAATTACTAATTACTTGAATGTTTGCTCTTTTTTTTGGAAAAGTAATGGAATCATTGCTTGATGAAGTAATTATGATATAACTTCCAGTGTTGCCACCTTTACATAACTCCTATGCTCAAAAAGTAGTTTAATTACAGCGGTGGATTACTTAGTAATAGATTACTCGCCAGCACTGCCATCCAATACCAGCATGTCCTGCATGTTGACATTCGAGATGAGTCAGGAAAAATGATTGTAAATACAATGCGTTAACAATACAATGCTTTTGTTTTATTAGATGAATTTGGTTAAAGTTCATTCGCATTATTTAAGGAATTACGTTCAAATTACCAATGCTAATAGTTAGTCAATAGATTATATGATGTAATGATCAAAAATATGAAGAAAAAAATATATAAAGCACGATACAAATTTTTCATCGTATCCCTCTTCCTTTATGTAATCCTCCTTAGCCAAGATGCAAATGCGATATATTTCTGTACAATATGGAACAACACAGATTATCCATGATGCATGTTTCATGGAACATTTATGGGAACTGACGCGTTGATTAGATCAGGACAAACTGTGTTGCGCATCTGCTCTGCCTTGTTTCCCCGTCCATATCACACAAGCAGCGTCTGCCGCTGCTGCGGGTCAGAGGTGAAAGAAAAAAAAAAAAGCCCAGTGGACGTTGTGAATAACAATATAGCTCGGATGCGTGGGCAGGTTCCAAACACTTCAGCCACCCACCTCTTTTTGTTGTTGTTGTTGTTTCTTTTTAAATAAAAGATGAACTGGAGCTCTCAAGACTTCACATAGCGGTGATTTGTTGGTTTTTTTTTGCTGCTGGATGGGGGTGGGTTTTTTTTTGGCTCTGACTTGACAAGAGTTCAGCGGGCTTCTTCGCTCGGCGAGCGCATCACGGAGGAGGAGGAGGAGGCGGAGGAGGAGGAGGTGGAGGAGGAGGAGGAGGAGTGCCGTGGAGGGAAGCGTCTGAGGTCATCCGCTCGCGCCCACGCACGAGGCCGGCTGAACGAGAGCCTCCGATTTTTCCACCTCCGATGCGCGGAGGCTGCGCTCTTCAGTCTGAACCCTTTAGCCCTCGGCGAAAGGGTTCGTCCCTCACCGCACCCCCCACCCCCCGGTGCAATTAGCATCTTCCCGGCAGTCCCCACCGTAATTCATGCGTGACCGGCCGCCTTCTGACATTTATTAGAACCTGCACCGGTTGAGATGTTACACCCCCCCCCCCCAAAAAAAAAAAAAATAAAAAAAAAATAAATCCCCTCTTCTTTGATCCGTAACTCCCCGCCGCCACCACCATCACCCCCGTCGCCTCTCCACCGCACCGCGTCCTCCTTATCGGCCTCTCCGTCGCTCTTGAGCTGCCTTTCAGCTGATGGAGCTGATTGTGGACAAATAGGCTTAGGAGCGTCGCAGCTATGGCAACGGCCAATGGCTGCGGAGCAACATAAGCGCTTCATCAGCAGCTGTGATCCGACGCTTTGCTCTCCCGCAACAAGTAGGGGGCAGGCCAGTCAGTCAGTCAGCCAGCCAGCCAGCCAGCCAGCCAGCCAGCAGCCAGCGTCGCTCCCGGGCAGAGTTGGTTGGGAGGTGAGATGTGGCAGAGCTGGAAATAGGAGCTGAGGGAGCTGAGAGACAGCGAGAATCTGGAGTCTTGTTTTTCATATATATATATATATATATATATTTTTTAAAAACACACAGTCGACTCTCAGCATGCAGACACCCAGTTTGTCCGCGCCTTCCTGCTTCTGCTCCCTGTGATTTTTGGTTTCCACTGGAGTCGAGAGGAACTTTGGGACAGGACAAAGTAGAAGAGGAGGAGGAAGAAGAAGAAGAAGAAGAAGAAGAAGAAGAAGAAGAAGAAGACGAAGAAGAAGAAGACGAAGAAGAAAAGGTAAGAGAGGGGTTGATTCTTGTAAGAGGTGATGTGACCTTTTTTTTTTTTATTAGATGATGTTCGCGTGGGGTCAAGGTCGGGTGTTTTTCTGTCCTTCATTGGAATTGAGAAGTGTTTTTTTTCCCCAGTCATGTAGTAAAATACACATTGGTAGATATATAGAAAACATTGATGTGGGAAATTAAAACCTCAAGTTGAAATTGCTTTTCAATGGCACTAATAACGAATAAATCAAAATATAAAGTTCAAATTCAAAACTGGAAACAAATGCATAGTTTTGCAATTCATTACCGCATTATGAAATTACTTATTTTTAAAACAGAAATTTAAAAAACTGTTTTAAATTCAACATCTAAAGGGCAGATTGCAAATCCATGCACTTTTGAACACCATACCATGCCTCGTTGCAATAAAGAAGCCTTCTGATTGGATGTCAGCAGGCCTATGAGGTGCAGCCATACGAGCAAATAAGAAGGTGCTGACCATATGCAATATATGTAGTGAGTAAATGAGCGCGGCGCAGTGGATGCTAGTGCTACTAGCAAACTTTACCTCTGATCCTCCTTGATGCCCAGATGGCACAGCGGGAAAACTGGCTCACCGACGACTCACCCGGAACGTGATTCAGTCCGTGGTGCTCGTTCACTAATCGAGTGTCCAAAAACACCTGCGCGCTGGTGCTTTGGGTTGAGCGGTGTTTTGTCATTTGCTTCTCAGATGGTGGATCTGATGTAGCTGGAATTCGTCGTTGATGTCCACCGACTCGGGGAGCTGAAAGCTGAAAAAGTGATCAGTTCTGATGCGCTGTCACTGGACTAAACAGCTCACCGAGACCCTGGAAATGTTCAACGACACCGTCCTGCAGCAGTGTTCAAATTACAAATCCGACAGCTGCGTTGAGCAGAAATGGAAAGACTCATTGAATTTGAAAATGGAATATTGAAAGCCGCAATCAAAGCGCCCTTTTTGAAATCGCTTTCTGAATTGAAGTGAAATTAGGACACGTTAATGAAACACATTACCACCAAACTGCAATAGTACTGTTATGTAATGTCGCTCTTTTTTTTTTTAAACAATGTCTTCATTCCCATTTTAATTGAAGCTTTTTCATCAGGCAAAGGCTTCATTTTTAATTGTGGTTCTTCCTGAGTGCCTTGCGTAACGTGGAGCGGCAACTTGGCTGGCAGCATTATGCTCCATTTTGAGCGTTGCAGCGGGAGAGTCAGGGTGCTCTGACTAATCCCACTCTGGGTTTTTGTTTTCTGTGTTGGCGACAAGCTGACCTTCAACCGACAACGGCCTGACGGTGGATTCTCAGCCTTGAGTGCAACATCACGCTGGCAAAAATCCGCCTCGGGACCAAATTCCAGCAAAAATGTCGTTGTTTAGTGAAGTTTAGTGAAGAAGAAGAAGAAGAAGAAGAAGAAGAAGAAGAGGCATTGTTGCTTGTGGCTGCAAAGTCACAGGTTCCGCTGTTTGAAACCCGTGGGATTTTATTTAGTGGTGTCCGGTACTGCAGGACGAACGGCGAATCTAACAGCTTTCCCGCTGCCTCCGCCGTCGGTGACGGATGAGAGCAGCTGGTGTGACGCCTGCATAGCTGCGGTGTGAAGGACAACCTCGGCTTCATGAATAGCCGAGAACCAGATCAAAAGCGAGCGAATGGGTGGAGGAGGAATAGAGGAGTAGATTGCAGATTGCAGTCGGAACATAAAAAAAAAGATTTTTGAGCAAATCTGCCAGTGACTGCATATTATTTTTCCCTATCTAATAATTGCTTGTCTAATATATCATCATACATCATGTTGTGTCTTAAAAGGCTAAACCAGTTTGCCATCCAAAAATGACTCTAGAGTCCCTAAAAATGAAAATTAAATTAGATTTAAAAAAATAAATCATCTAAAATATTGACAAAATGCTAATTGGTGAAAGTATTCATTGTTCTGTTGTTTGAGTCCTGTAAAATTGCCCTATTAGAGATCATCAATCACAATCTCAATCAGTGCGATACTCAAACCAAAAGACTAAAAGCCAAAGGCATCTAATCTTTGGATCTTCCATCAGTATTCTGCTCATCTTCATGTTATTTAGATGTGAATTAGGACCTGGAAGTAAATCAGGGAGAGATTTTTTTTATTTTTTTTAATCTCTAGTCAGCGGTGCATAAAAGCCTCTTGTGTCCTTTCATCTCAAACGCGGCCAAAAGACTGACGATTGGACTGAATCCAGCATCTGTTGCTGAGCACAACGCACCTGCAGGACAGTGGAACCAGATTTGCAGGGGCGTAAGAAAAAAAATCAGATCCAGATGTCCACATTGTTCTCTCCTTCCTTTCTGCTAGTTATTTTGTGAGAGAAAATAAAACAAAGAAGACAATGGATTGAGGACGTAGGCATACAAACGTTAAAAGGGAAATTCTTTGTCAAGAAACATTAGATTAATCTAATCCTAAAATTACATTTTAGGAATTAGATTTTGGGGGGATTTTGGTAATATTTTGAAAATAATTTGATAACTTCTCACCGTCAGATAGTATGTAATACAGATTACTGATAAATATTGGACTTAATGAGCTGCATACATAAAATCCCTGAAGTCTAAACCTTCATTTGGTTTGACTAAACAGAATTCCACTCTTCCAAAAATCTGAGCAAACATCCCCAGTGACAATCATCTCTGTCCTCAGGAAGCAGCCATGGCCTCCTGGTTCGCCTGGAACGAGCCGTACTACCGCAGCCCCAAGCGGGATCCGGCCGACGTGGTGACCGACACGCTGATGCTGGAGCTGAGCTGGCAGCTGAAGGAGGCGGAGAGGCAGCAGAGGGAGCGGGAGAACGAGTATCGCCGCCTCAAGACCGGCGTGGACTACAGCTGGCTGGCCAACCCGCCCCGCTCCTCCTACGCCATCAGCACCTGCGAGAAGCTGGGCCTGGAGGACTTGTGCTCCAAGGTGCCGCCCCCCTGCTGCGGCACGGTCATTCTCAAGTAAGCGCGCTGAAGGCTAACGGCTAATGGCTAACGGCTAAATGATTGTAACTAAAACCACCAATTTAAAGGGAATTTGCTCTCAAAATTAAAAATGTCTTCCTCTGTTTTAAATTTCATTTAACTGAATTTCATGAATTGAATGCTAGCCTGCTTAATGCCTTTGAAAGGTAAATACCTTTTGGCAGCTTACGAGCTAGCATCATCATGCTAATAGTCACATGAATTTGTTCTTTATTGAAAACCCATTGTTTTGACAATGTTTAACTGTAATTGCTTTTCTTACATTGCATGCAATTAATTTGATCACCATCTGATGCTAATCAAGTTAGCAAAGGACAATGAATTTAAAACATTTTGACAGAATATCGGCAGATATAATTTATCGCAGTTTTATTCTTTGTTCTAAAAAAACAAAAAAAAAAACAAATTTAAATCTCAATTCAAGTTGACTCAATTGTCCTCCATTTTGCGGCCAAGGCGAACTCAAGACACTCGGCTAACAAACGCTTTAGTCTCAATTTTTGGCAGAGGCGAGCGCTAGTCCGCTCCAGGCCACCAATCAGGTGTCGCGCTGCGCTTGACTCGGTAAATCTTTGGTCCCTGCCCCTTTAATCCGCAGCAGAGACGCTCTGAGCTCTTCGGCACATCTGCTCGGGGCCTCAGGTGTCTTGACTGCCGTGGTGTTAATGGTAGGGAGTCACAAGGTGATAAATATGCAGTCACACGTAGGCCAAAAGGGACCAAACGTGGTTAATGGTTTGCCTGGTTTTAATTAGCTGTGGATGATGAGCTGTGAAGTGGGAGTACGCCCTCTCCTCCCTTAGTTTCTACACCATTAAGCCCCAGGGCTACAGAAAAGTCATATTTTACTCTTGGTCTACTTCGCTACTGCTGTAAAAAAAAAAAATGTATTAACATCTCTAAGCATGTGTAAACATACCTAAGTATATGTAAACTTAGCGAAGTGAACCCTTTCCGTTTGAGTATTCATCAGCTCTTTAAAGAAACAATATTAAAATGAAACAAACATTGTGAACATTGTAGAAATGTTGAGCTTTTTAAATATGTTTCTATGAAATTGTTTTTATTTCTAATTCAGGACCTTTAATGGCCTGGTGCAGGTCAGTGATCCCAGTCACGTTTCTATATATGCTGCAGTGATTTCTGAGGGTTTTTTTTTTTCAGTTGTAGCTGCCCAACACACAGACATCGAACAATACCCTTGACTATATGGACAGCAGCGTGCAGGGTGGCAGGGTTGAAACTCGTGTCACCGTAGCTCTGGAGACTGTGTTTGAAGCTGTCCGTGTCTTGGGTCGGGTGCCAATCACCTCAGTGTCAGCTGACGGTGCCAGGATTTGAGCCTGCCGTCCCTCGACAGCAGACATACGGAGGCTGAATCCAGTTGTCGGCAGGAGGAGGTTATAAAACGTCCACGTGCACTTGATGGGAAGATTGACCCTTCTGTTTGAATCAGCATGATTAGTGGGCGACACAGAGGACTTAACAGCCTTACCTCCCGTGACCTCTCATGCATTTGATAACAATATACACGCCACAGTCCTCTTGTAACAAATAAAAACAAAACGAATAATACTGGAAAAAGGTAAAAATTTCTGTAGCATTATCATGCAGTTTAGAATTCCTGACATTAATGTCCATTGCAAACAACCTACTGCAATGTTTTCATTTGATCCAAAATACATACATATTTTGGAAATGAACTTCAAGCCATCTGACTTATACATATACATCTACAGCGATATGTATTAAATAAACATTGCCTAATTTAACAAAAAAAAAAAAATTCTACCGAACAGTTATTATGTGCAAATATTTGTAAAGGCCCTTGTGAACCTGTTTTTCTTTTGAGTTGTACTTATAGATTGTAGTAGCATCAAAAAACATGTGAAAATGCTTCCAAAGACGTGAAAATCATGCCATTTATCTGGTTCCAAAGTTTGGCTACTTTGCATAAGTCTGTCTTGGTAGGAGGATTGAGGCCAATCATTAGTTAAGGAGAAGCACTTACTTACTTGTTGCACGTTTCCCGCGACAGATGTGTATTTAAAGGCTTCCGCAACCTGTCAGGGACGTGTGATTTTTTTTTTTGTTGTTGGACATTTGCATTTGTTTAGGCTTATTATATTATGTAAAATTTGGCTTAATTTATGATTCTTATATTTTATATACAAGCTTAACCTACTGCTCATACTGCTCATAAACACATAAATAAAAGTGTCTACTCACAGTACAATAAAAATAATTTGTTTTTCCTATTCATAGGACAGTTTATAGTTAGCTGCCATCTTGCACCACCATATTTCTAAGGAACCCCGGTGTGGACAATCCAGCCCTCCTGACAGCGCGTTTTGTAATTAGGGAAGACGCTTGCATCCTCAAATAAACCAACGAAGAAGAAGGTGAATGAGGTATCTAGGTTTGGGTGCGCAGACCACCGTAGTTCACTGGCAAGCTCGGGAGACGGAGGGAGAGTGAAAGACACCGCAATCTAAAATGTGACCACTTGATGTCGCTATTTCGTCTTAAAAATCTCCAAATATTACACACACGAGGCTTGAGAGAACCTGACTGCTCTCTGCTGTTCAACAGTCACCGCTTTGGCTCTCATGGGCTTCTGTTTCCCCCGCAGGTTCAGGGAGGCCGTGCAGGCCAACGAGCCCGAGGTGCACGAGGTGGCGGGCCTGTTCCGCTCCGTCCTGCTGGAGGCCCTGGACCAGCTGAAGGAGGAGCAGGAAGCCGAGCGACTGGCCCGCCAGTGGAACAACAAACGCGCCATGTCTCTCATGAACTTCAGGTCACGCATCAAGATCAACCCGTTCGGGAGCTCGATGGGCCTGACCTCGGCCGCCGCGGCCGCCGCCGCGGTGGCGTCCAACGGGACGGGCCTGAGCGACCTGAAGACGGTGTCGGAGGACGTGGAGAGGGGGAGGGAGGGGGAGGAGAGGGCGCAGCGGGTGTGGAGCATGCCCGACTTTAGGTACAAAGGGAGCAACAGCAGTCAGATTGTCTGATGCAGGGCCTTCGCAGACACTGACTCTTCTGCATCCAGGATCCTCTGTGTGTGTCACTCTCCAAAAAAGAAAAGACGTGGAGTTTCCTTAATATTTGACGGCTTTTTCTTCCTCTTTTTTCTGAGACATTACGGCCTCTTGCTGTGATACATTACATGTTCAGAGGTTAATGCAGCACAGACTGTAGCCTTATGTCAGAGCATAACAAGGTACAGGCAACTGTTAACATTACACGGGTCGCTCAGATTTCCACACTAGCTCTTCCATGTTAAGTCAACCTAAACGTTTCAGGGGATTTCTAAACCAATCGGCTTCCTTCGTCAGATAGAAGCTGCTGCTGAAGGGAGGACTTGGAAACCAAGTCTGGTTTAGAAGATACGAGCACAGTTGCTGGAATTTGGAATGGCCAGATGCTACTTAAGCGTTTTTGTCGCCAGACAACTTTTCACTGACTCAAGTCGACCAGCAGTAGGTTCCTCAAGGTCATGCAGTCGACACATTTCATTCAAGACCAGGAAACAAACCTTCCAGTCGTTTCCAAGGCAGAAAAAAAAAAAAAAAACAGCTTCCAAAACCACTGAGGGCAAATCGTTTTTATGTAAAAACTTCACAACAGTATTTCCATCTTCTTCTTTGCCAAACAAATGTGCACAGCAAATTATCATTACGTCGATCGGACTGAGGCGGACAGACTAAGAATCACTAACAGTTATTGTATCATTGTTAAACGGCATCATGCATTTTGAGTTATCACAAAATGCAGGAGTAAAAAAAAAAAAAAAAAAAAAAAAATTGAAATAAAATAAACATATAATGCACCTGTGACATTATCTGACAAACTACACTTTGTTGCCCATCAGGACATTTATCATCGACTTCTGAGGATCAATTGTTTGGGAGAAAAAAAAAATAACAGTAATAAAAGCGTGGGCAACCATAATTGTACTACAACTGACACTATGTTGTCACAGCCAGCAGGTAAACAGAAAATAATTTACACCTTGAAAAGAAATAAAAAGGTCAAGATCCCTACAAAGTTTGTATAATGCCTTAGCTGGCCTTAATAAGGTGCTGTGGGAGTGGCACAGAGGGACCCAACCTCTCTTGATCAGCTGATTTGAACCATGTCAGAGGTGCAAACATGCACACAATCTAAGCTGCGATCGGAACGTTACTGTATAGTTTACAGTTTGAACTCTTTTGATCTTGTTTGACGCATAAAATTAAGGACGACACTGCTCGACATCGAACACACCCCACAGAGCAAAGATATAAGACTAAACTGAAGAGCTTGGCAGTCTGTGTAGTGGTGGAGAGGGTGACCACTCCTCAAACGTGGCTCCTTCACCCCGTCTGACTCTGAGCTTCTCAGAAGTCGACTGCAAACTCCTCCACTTTTGTTCCCCGCTGCTCCGCTGATGTGTCCCGGCTGGAGCAGAAACCCAGCAGTCCACGCCGTCGTCACAGGGTGGAGTTGAGGAACTCAAGCAGTTCGGCACGGTTTTTATCCCGCTGTGAAAATGAAAGCGAAGCGTAAGAAACTGCGCAAGCCAGTTGGAAAATGCGAGGGCAGATTTCGTGGCTCACCTGTTTGTCTTTCTTTGACTTCTTCACTTTCATCTTTATCTTTTTCCCCGAAATCATGCTGTACTTGCCCTTTTCCCGGTCCTTCAGATACTAAAAAAGAAGAAATGAACTGGTTTGAGTTTAAATGTATAATATAAAGAAATGCATTTTTGTCCTCGTACAACGACAGGAGCAGTTACCTTGGATATCTGTACAGGTCCTGAGTTGTCCTCTCCTCCTTTGGCTTTCTTGTTTTTCTTACGTTTATGCCGCTTCTCTTTCTTTCCTTTCTGCAAGGTGGATGTGTTTTTGATGACAAATTTGAAATTACCGAACAAACGTGGAATCATTACATAATGAGATTAAAAGCACAGTTACCTTTTTATGGTGTTTCTCCTTTTTTCTCTTCTTCGACTGCTTTCTGGATTTACTGTGGGAATCTGAACAAAAAAACAAAACAACTTTTATTATGAAGAAACTTAAAAATAAAATAGAATAAATAATAACGTATTTACTGATGTATATTTAACACGCACACTCACCGTTGCTGCTAGAACTACTCGACCGACTGCTGCTGGAAGAATGTGATGAAGCTGATGAAGAAGAGGACGAAGACGATGAAGATGACGAGGAAGACGATGAACTTGAGGACGATGAGGATGATGACGATCTATTGCGGCTACGTTTCCTCTTTCTTTTTTCTCGTCCTGGGGGAGGAGGGGAAGACATAATTCTTCAGAGACTTAACCAAAGGCAAGACTGTTCTTTCTGAGAGCAAAACATGAACACAAGGTATCTTAAAAACTTGCTGACATACCTCTACTTGTAGACCTCCTCCTCTCATCTGTTCTTGAGCTGGACACTCGGGACTCAGTCTTGGTCGACGACTAGAGACATAGAAAAACATGCAATAATCTGAACCCTTGTTGCAAAAGCGAGCTGGTTTCCCATGTGGAAAACGTAATCGTTTGGAACTCGATCTTGGTCGACCACCAGAAACACAGAAATATTTAATAATAATAAAGCGCGCCTGGGGCGTTGTTGTACAGGGGAGCTGGCTTCCGATACGCAAAACGTAACGGTAAAGTAGAAATTACATTACTGAAGGAAAACCATTTTGCTTAATAAATTAACTTTCCTTCATTTTAGCACAGGCTCTTTTACTTCACTTGCATATTTACAGGGTTGCCTGACGAAGCTAACGCGAGTAGTTGAGACTGCCACCAATAGCAATCATTTAAAGGGCTTTACAACTTACCATGGCAATGCTGTCCGGTGCCTTTATTAAGTCAACCTTACATAAAGGCCGAAAAAACTACAGAAATGTTTACAACCTATGATTATTTGCTCTGTTTTCCTTCGTAAACGCGCGTTAGCTAATGTTCTTAGGAGACATCTTGTATCCCATGATGCATCACTGCTGCCATCCATCAGTAATATGCGTTGGTACGGCCGCCATGTTACGTCGGTGGGCGTAGAAGAGGAAGAGCCTCATTCACGATGAAAATCGTAAGACAACAACAATTTAACCACTCTCACAGCAGTTTGTGGCATTATAGATGGAAACCACGGAAATGCACAACTGTTTACGCATCACCGACGATGAAGACGATGGAAACCTCTTTCGGTCGAGGTAAATGTGAGGAAAAACATAAACCACGAGTACGACCCCCCCCCCCCTACTGCCGAATGATAGCATTACATTAACCTCGTAACGCGGCAGGGATTTATTCATTCTAATTTTCATGTTTTACCAGTATTCAATTCATAAGTCGTAACTTTTAATTCTACACTATAGTCACCTTTTTTATCTGTAAAGAAATTATTTCTTAAAAAGTAGTCATTTGACAGCCAGTCCTTCGAAAGTGGCGTAGGGCCAATAAGTCTGGAAGGCCCCACATATTTTTCGCCGGTTGAGAGTTGAGAGTGAATTGCTGTAACAGCAGTAAGGTATAAGGTATGTTCCTCTGTATCTACTCTCCAAGTTTGATGCTTTGCTGTTAAATATGTCGACGAAAGTCACGTCGAGTTAAGTCACGAGCTAACATATCATTGAAGTTTGTTAGCTTGTCAGTCACAGTGATCCACTTCCTGGGTATTAATCGGTTTAGACCACGTGCCAGACATGCGATAGTTAACTACACTAAATCGTTTGACGTATGTGAAGAGGCAACTGTATTTTCTTTTCTGAACGACAGCTCGGAATACATTGTGCGGTCGTCAGCTCTCGCCTCCGTCCCTGCATGCGTCATTGATCGGGTTAATACTTTATTAGCCACACTTTGAAATGTAAAAGACAATATAAACGCTGGTATTGTAGAAAAACAGATTTATTAAGCTAGTATATTATACAAACATGCCCATTGTATAAAAATAAAAAAATGTGGTGTTTAAGTATTCTTGATTACATCAAGATACCAGATTAACACTATTTTGTGTAGTCAGTTTAATTCAGCCCTGCTGTTCTATGGTATACTTCAATGTTGCACCCGCTGTATGACCTCTGACCCTGTATCACCAACAAAGGAGAGTACATTGTTCACACATTTGCCTCATATGAATTCCAAAATTTTCTCACTTTTCCAAAAAAGAATAAAAATAAAATCTCAGTACCACTTGCTTTGTCTACAATGCTGCAGGGCTATCATTTAAACTGTTGTCAAACTCTTTAAATGTTAAGATCTATGCACAAAAACCTAACTGCTACTCAATCCTCATTGCGTTCGTTATATTGTACAGCTGCCTTCTGAGAAAACAAAAACAGCTTGGAACAGGGCACGGCAAAAAAAAAAGAGAAAAAAAAGAAATATATATATAATGTGACCATCCCTGCCCGTTTCAGAGCCTCACAGCTGATTTTATCCAGCAGAAAGACCAAGAGGGCTCCGGTGACACATTGTGAAGGGTTGTCTTCGACCTGACAACATTTGTGTGTGTTAGTATAAAAGAGGGCAGGACAAAAGCCCTTGCTATATTAATAACAAAACATGCTCTTATAGTTATCATAATGTAAAAAAAACAACAAGATAAGAGATAAAAAAGTAATGGAAGTAGATGTGATTCAGCAGTAAAGCTATGGATGAAGTCGGCTGCAGCACACCTCTGATATGCTGAGCTCACACGTCAGTATTAAAATGTAAGTTTCAAAATCCCTGAAAATGATTTGTAATTCTGTCTTCCTAAATGGGTTGATCAACCTGTGTGTTTAAACATTCTTGTGGCATGTAAAATGCGCTATTTGTTGTTATTTGAAAGAACATGATGAAATGTCAACCAGTTGATCTTGGTCATCTGCGCTGACTCTTCCCATTTAATAGTCGTTTGGTCTGTTACTTTGTCACTTTGTTGTTGATGCATGCATGTCTAGACTTCAGCCTTGTTCTTCGAGTGATCGGCATGAGCTAAGCTCTCCTCAGTTTCGTCCTCCTCTTCAGGAACCTGAAAAAGACAGAATCCAGATGACTAATTAGTGGGAAAAGCCTGCACAAGACATAAATGTACTGTTAATGCTCAGCCAATGTATTCTAGACGTCTCCTGTCATGATCTTGTAGGGCTTTTGATACTGGATTTTTACCTCCCAATAAAGAGAGTCATCAAAGCAGTTCTGGTCTGGAGGTTGTCCCCAGCATGGCAGCTTCATTATTAGACCTGCAAAAGGGAAATTTATCATTGAATATTTTTATTTTTTTCTGCTAACCGAAACATTTCCTTTATCTGGAAACAAAAAAATAACAATGTACTCTATATTTTTCCCCTTTTCGTCTCCACCCACCTGTTAATGCACCACCGGCCAATGCGAAGCCAAGGGACGAAGCCAAGGCGGCGGCTTGCATGGCAGCACTACCGCTAAAGAGGACAAGAGGGAAATTGTAGTACGTATGGCATGCACATATTTACATTTGCACCTGTAAGATGTGTGTTTAGATCGTGGCTCTTACCCCTCCTTTTTCCCCAGAGCCACAGCCACGATGCCAGCCAAGCCGCCCAGGATGCCGGGCATGCCGTGCAGATTGTGGACTCCACAGGTGTCCTGAATGCCCAGGTTGGATGCCAGGATGGGCTGCAGGAAAAAGATGAATGAAGTGGGTGTTTTTTTAAGACATGAGATATGCAGCAAAATTCTTTCTATCACCTGAGTTTGTTAACAGTTAAAGAATGATGCAAAAAAACGAATTTTTTCACATTAAAATGTGCTTCATTTTGTCATTACTTTTTTGTTTTCAATTGAAAAAAAAATACCACATTTTGTTTCCTTTTTACACTTTCCAGGTCTGCTCCGACTTAGAACTCACAGTGAGGTACTTGAAGCCCAGGGTGGAGATGGTGCCAGCCACCAATCCAATCAGCATGGCCCCGTACGGCCCGATGTTCATGTCAGCGCATGTTCCCACTGCGACTCCTCCAGCCAAGGTAGCGTTCTGAATGTGAACCTGTGGGAGTCGAAAAGGCTTATTAATGGTGTGGTTTCCTCACGTTTTGAACGGTCGTGGGCCCCACTGGGTGTAGTTTATCCGACCATGTCCAGTTTTCCTTTGTGCTCCACTAAGCTGGAGACGGCGTAGGCGGAGAGCGCGCAGGCGGCCAGGGAGAGGTAGGTGTTGATGACGGCGGTGAGCTGCAGCGCGCTGGTCGTGGCGATGGCCGAGTTGAAACTGGGCCAGAACATCCACAGGAAGACGGTTCCTGTAGAAATCAGACACAAGGAGATTAATGACCACCTGGCAGAGGGTTAGATGTGTGATGTATATATCGACGTAGCGAATCGGACACTCTGATGCAGGTCGCAGATGAGGTCGCACTGGCTCAATTACTCCGCAAGTTGCAAATGTATCGTTGTCCACTAGGTGGCGTACTTTACAAATGTACAAGAGCAGGGCAGTTCAAGGCACGAGAAAGAACGGAACTAGTGAAGATTTCATTTTATTGTACTATTCAATAAAAATAACTTAATGTTTGGTTCAGATCGAGCTGATTCATAGAAATCCATAATATGTTCCCATAGATGGTTCGCTTTCATTTTGTAATGTCAGTAATGTTAATAAATGCTATCAAAATACTATTACTATCATACTTGGAAAAAACACCATAATCAATTCTTGTGTGTTTCTAAAACAGGAGAACAATCAGCTGAACTTTAATGTTCCCCTTATTGCCTGTAAGTGCCTGTTTTAGCTAACAGGGTTGTTTCAGGACTGTTTTATTGTACCTAAGTAGAGATACTTGTTCATACTCACACTATGATTTCTCACTGATTACAAGAATAAGCCTTCATTTTACCTCATCTTACAATAGAACTGGGACATTGGCTGGTGTTAAAATGAGGACAATAGAGCATTTGGGGCAAATATACCTCAGTGTAGCAATAAAATAACAATAAATGATACTTATACATATGTGTACGTACATAATATAGCATATTCAAGGAACTGCCTTTTGCCTGAAGACACATTTTCCTCAAACAACTCAATAACTCTACTGTTTGTGCTGCTATTGCTCAGCTATGATCGAAGAAACACAAATCAGCAACTCCCGTCTTTGCCATCAGGTGGCACTAAACACCACAATTTGTATTGACGGCCAAGGGTGTAACTGGCTAACCTACCAATCATGGCAAACAGGTCAGAGTGATAGACGGATCCTTCCTTCTCGTGGCCGTTCCTCAAACCCGGGCGGTAGAGCACTCGAGCCACCGCCAGACCGAAGTAGGCTCCGTAAGCGTGGATGATCATGGAGGCGCCCACGTCGTTGGCCTGTCACAACGTGGCCAGCAAAGTCACACCACATTGTTTTTTTTACGTAACATCTGTCAGAAAATTGGTATAAACGAAAAAAAAAAGAAAAAAAAGTTGATTTGTGTTCTACTGACCTCGAGAACATTAGCCACCAAGTGCTCATTGATGGAGAAGATGGTGATCTCCAGCACGGTCATGATGAGGAGCTGCACCGGGCTGGTTTTACCCAGCACCGCACCGAAGGAGATCAGCACTGTCGCTGTGCTGAAGTCTGCGTTGATAATCCTGTAGGAGCGAATAATAAAAAATAAATAAAATATGAGATGCTGAGAAGGCACAACCCCACCCCATCCAAGGAGCAGCTGCATCCTACTTGAAGATGTTGATTTTGATCTTGCCGTCCTGCAGGTGCCACAGGCCCTGCATGAGGAGGCCCCACTGCAGCCCGAAGGCGGCCAGGAGCAGGTTGACGCCCACGCTGCTGAAACCGTAGCGCTTGAGGAAGGTCATGAGGAACCCGAAGCCAATGAAGATCATGACATGAACATCCTGGAACACTGGAGGAAGAAGAGGTGGGGTCAGTTCGTCCTGATTGTGAAACAGGCCTCTGCTTTGTGTCAGCGGGGCTCTGACGTCGGGCTTCGGGCCATAAAAGTGAATCAGATAAAATGCTGGAAATGTCGTGAGGCTTTTTTATGGTCACATCCTACACATTCTATAGAAATCCGTGAAATGAATCTGCTCTTTCCTTGAAGTTTGTGACCTTTCGCTCTTTCCACGGAGAGCATATGATGTTGATTAAATTCTGCCCAAAGCCTATTAAGGACTCAATTACGAGCCATTCAGTGTGAAATTGTGGGGTTTGATCGTCAAAAGGTCAGGGTTCAAATCGTATTTCTCGAGCGAATTATCACTCTCGGATGATGTTTTTGCACCTGGATCGTAGCGCGGCTTCTCACTGAGATAAAATGCCGTAAAGGTTATAATAGAGCAGGTCCAGTCGTGAACTCGCGAAGAACTTGGCGCTCGCCTCGAGAGTCATCATCGCGACAGGAAATAGCCACTGAGCCTGATAAGGCGCTCGTGTGGAAATCACATCAAGAGGGAGTTGAGTGAAAAACAATGTGCTTCATTTCCTCGGCCTGTGATTGAGCCGCTCCGTTCCCCGGGCACGAGTCGCTTGTTTGACGTTTGAAAAGTGTCGTTTTAGTTGCAAAGGAACAACCTCGTGAGCAAACAAGCGAATGCGTGCAACTTCATTCCGCCACTAGAGGTCGTAGTTTTCACGCACCGAAACAAACCGGCTCCCTGCAGACTCGCGGGTGTCGTGACACTTTCATCCCTCCCATCATTCACACCTTTGCTATGAAGGCTTTCTATCCATAAAAGTACGAGCCTCTTGCTAGCTAGTAGCTTCCAGATGTTACGTTGGAATGTGGCCACGGAGCGTGACGCCACGCCCAGACGTTGGATAACACTTGAAAGAACTGGCTGAGCCAAGACTAGACAGGGAATCCTCGTGGGACCTCTCTGTGAAGTGCTGGAATAATTCCACTTTTGGGGCGGGGGAGGGGTGCAGGGAAAGGGAAGGGTATCTGAGTGATCGCTTTTTTTTTTTTTTCTTCTTTTCTTTTTTTTACTTCAACAAATGCAAAAGCAGAATATTTTCTGTCCTTGATGTTTTCAATTCTACTCATTTTTCATCCCATGCTCCAGTTGTCGTTCGTCGCTAACTAGGTAGTGGTATCACCGACCTTTGTGTCATCAAGAGAAAATTTCTCAAGTTAAGGAGTAAAAGTTCACTGACAGGATGGTTGATATTCTATTAAAATACCTTGGCAGACTGAATTTTGCGCTATACGGGACCTTTGAGGGTCTTATTATTACAGATATATGTACAAATAGATTATATAAATGTATTTATTTTTAAAATGGCTTGATGCCAGTTGAAGGTTCGGAATCCCTCAGAATCCTATCCTGCCTTTTAAAATCTGGCAATATACAGTGACTGGTTCATTTTGGGGTAAAAAAAAAAAAGAAAAATGACTGAAATCCATAAGGCGACTATTTTAGGGTCTTGGTATCTTAAGCCTGTCTGAAGTCAAGGATCCCCGACTATGTCTTGACCGAGTGAGCTAATCTTTATGGGCCAAACCTGCCTCACCCAGCAGCAGCAGCAGCAGCGGCGGCGGGTCTTTTCTTTTTTTTTTTTTTTGCACAGATAAGTTTCACGCGGCAGAAGAAACGCTTCAACCGCCGCAACCGCTCAGTTGGCGCTCGGCGCTGCGGTCGGAGCCGGTTTGAAAGTGTGCTTTTGAAACCCCGAACCGAGCTCAAATAGCATTTACTCGCTTACGCTTTGCATCCGCCGGGGCCCCCCCCCCGCGTCAATCACGTGCGCGAGGAGCTAACCCAAGTCACGAGACCTCCTCGGATGCTTCTCTCCCTCTCCCTCTCTCTCTGCGAGAGCTTCTCCGTCGGCTGCAGAAGTTTATAAATAGACTCTGTGGCCTGGCGACTCCACTTAATTGCACTCAGCAGACTCGCTGTAAAACGCAGATGTATCTCTTTGTCGGCTAATTTGATAAGGTGTCGGGAACAGCTGTCACATTTTTCCAATAAACGCGCTTCCACCAGTTGAAGCTGTGTTTTAGAGTTCCAGAATCAACATTATTATGTGGGGGGGATTTCTAGTTTAACGATGTAAAAGAGTCATTCTTGTGGGCATCAATAAATTCCACCCATTTAAATTCACTTCATGGAGACCGTTCAGCAAAGGCGCCGTCAATTACAGGCAGCAAACTTTGACCTTGAGGCCGAACTTTAAAGGGTTCACCACCCCACCCCACCCGACACACACAGACTTACTGGGGTACAAAGCCAGGGGTCCTTTTTCCTCGTCGTGGGTGCCATTGGAGTGAGCGTCGTCGTGCCCGTGTGGCTTCCCGTCGTCATAGACGACGAACAGGGCGAACAGGATGATGGTGATAATCTCCAGGGTCAAGGCCAAGATGGGGAACTTGAACCTCATGTTGGTGGCGTAGGCAGGCATCCCGCGACCAGCGTTGGCTTATCTCTCGCTCCTCTGACGCGCACACTCTCTCTGCCCCGTCTGCCCCCTTTTCTGCTCGTCTTCTATCGTTTTTTTTTTTTTTTTTCAAGCCTTGCGCCTTGTGGAGGGAGGGACGAGGGCGATGCCTGGTTTTAAAGTGAGGCCTGTTTGCCGGCGACCAATGGCAGGCCGGAGGACGGGGGTCTGGGTAGGAACACCCGCCCTCCACCCCAACCCCCCAGCAGGCCGCCGCCCTCTTCTGTTCATCTACTCACGGGGATGGGTTTCCTCTCCGGGCTTCGGAGAGGGTTGGGGGGGGGGGGGGTTAGAGGGGGAGAAGCAAAACACAAACATAATGACTTTTAGACAGTGAGCGGACGTGGGGAGAAATACTTAATGAGCCCTCCTTCCCACTCATTACTCACTGTCAGCTCGTGTTTATTGTCACACAAGTGGAGTCCACCAAAATACTTTTAATGTCTCGCATTAGCCGGACAAAAAAGAAAGCACCTCCACACGCAAACTCACACAAATGCAGCTGCTCCTCAAACAATTACAAACTTTTGCGGTTCCTCTTTCAGCCACTCGGCTGAACACTCTTCCTCTTTCTCAGATCTCGGCTTTCACCCCGACACCCAGCTGCTTTGCACTTGTTTTGCCCCCGACAACAAAACGCCACGTTGCCAAATGCTCCGTCGGACAAAATCCGATTTCGAAAATCCAAAAATTGATCGTATTTTAATCTCGAGGGACAAACGTTTTGGTGAAACCGCTAACTGGTTAAGCCACCAGTCCATAAACTGTCACCGTGTCGTGAGTGTTTACACTCCTGAGCCAGTCCAGCTGACCTGACCTGCATATCTTGGGGCCTGTGAGCGGAGGGGGACCCATGCAGACATGGAAACACTACAAAGACATGCCTGAGGCAGCTGTCACACCGCTGCGCGCACCCTGCCGCGCGCTGGCGGGCGCTAGTTTCGGAGTTTACTGGCTTATTTATTGGCAAAAGTGATTGCCCCTCCGCTGTGTCTCCACGGAGCCGCAAAAGCGATGTGAGGACTCAGAAGGAAAGGTTCTGATTCTAGATTAAAGAGAGGCTTAACATGGACATTTTTGCATTTTACTGAAATCACCATAAAGTTTTAGTCACCACAAAACATTAAAATGCCATTGTATTTGCATACAACTACACTTGATGGCTATTAAGTCCTTGTGATTGCGTTTACTTAACCAAGTGTTGCTGTATTTACACTTCAAGCATGGTGAGATCCGCACCACATCGGGATGAAACTGACCTCAGCCAGGCTTCACATTGAAAAACCTCTGATGGCAGAAGGATGCCGAAGTTGGAACGTGCAGGCAGGAGGCCTGAGATGGGAGCAATTGAGGAGATTTATGGACGAATTGAAAGAGGACGTGAAGTTAGTTGGTATGAGAGGAGACGGTTGGATGGTGGCAGGTGATTGGCTGTGAGAAGAAGAAACAGAAAGCAGGATCTGAACTTTCAAAGGAATCGTTTTACTTGAAACAACTTGAATTCCCTTGGAATTGTAGAGGGACACAAAAATGTATCGTTGACTTAAGTTCGATTGGAATAATGAATTTCAATAATGATCTTTGGATCCACTTCAAATTGTGTTGTTGTGGATTGAAAGGGCCCATAAAATGCATTTAATCACGCTTGCATGATTAATGATGTAAGCCTGCTCTACTGTTGTGTGGGATTAAAATTAAAGATCTAATCAAAATGGATAGAAAACAGGGACTTTGTGAAGAGTAATTAGTTCCCTGCTCAAAAAAAAGAACAACATTAACATTTGAATACGCACAACATCTCATTTACTCATCCATTACCATACACAGTAGACAACCCCCCGCCCCGACAGACATCCTGTGCATCCCTGATCATGTTACTTCATAGGTTCAAGTCCTTCAAACCCTTCACCACCAACTGCCACACATTTCCCATTGGCCTGGCCCCGCAATTGGCCCCCGGCCGGCCGCTCTCACCGACGGCACCAACGTTGGAGACGATCCGAGGGCCTCCCTCCGAAATTACCCCCGGGGGCCAGAGGTCCTGCATTACGGGCCAAGAGCTTTATGAATGAGCCGAGTAGTTAATCACTGCCAGCTACACATCTCTGTTTGTCTTGGAGCTGCGCGCTCGACGGCCCGTTCTTTTCTTTTTTCCCAGAGCCTTTGGGAAATTACTTCCAAATGTTGACAGATATCAAAGTTTACAGCGCCGCTGCAGCGAGTCTCGCGCTGACTCATTATTCAATCACGCTGTTTTACGCCCAAGCGCCCGGAGGGGGGCGGGGCTCCCTCTCTCTATCTGGCTGATATTAAACAGCAATCGGGAGTACTCGCGGTGAACTTTGCCGCAGACGCTCAGCCAGAACGGAAAACAGATGCAGCGTATCGGAGCGACTCGCCCTCTCTTTGTACAGTTTTTTTTTTTTTTTCTTCTTCTTCTTCTTTTTTTGCAACGGCAAAACAAAGTGGCGTCCGGGACATTTTGGGCTCAGCCGATTATTTTCTATTACCGTAACAGATCTGTAGCCATGAGAAATATGTACGTAATGTTAACCATCAACCTTCAGTCCACTATTATATGGCTGTTGGTTCCACCGTTTACGGCTGCGACTTCTCACAGTTGCGGATTTGTTTCTCCACGCAGGACGTTTCAGTTGGTGCTCAAACCCTCAAACCGCATCGCCGCAGTGCTCAGAGTCGCGGTTTTTATTCTGAAAAAAAACCCAACAACATTTCAACAAAGTGGCACCTAGCACATGAAACCAGAAAAGGAGAAATATCCGATAAAAGGATGATGATTGTAATTGAACGGAAATGAAAAAAAATGGGAATGAAGGCAGTGGGGATGCAAAATAACCCATCTTAAGTTTTACATTTTAAGTCTTCTTTGTGACAGTTTGTGTCTAATCGATAGGGATTCCTGTTACGCTCATTATCACCGCCAATCTGATACTGACACAACCAACTCAAGTGTGCTGTTGTTTTTTTCTACGACCTCCACTTTAGTCAATTAAAACGTATAAAAAAAAAAAACATGATTAGTTTGCTTATTTAATGATTTATCTGATTTCGCAAACACAAAAATAGTTGCAAATGCAGCTGCGCCAGTCCGACCGTTATTAGCGACTACGAAAGGCGGCCGTTGGAAAAGAGAGCGCGGCTGGTCTCTCCAGGGGGGTCTTGCTGAGTGCTGCTTCCTGTCTGTTCACCTGCCGCTTCCTCCTGGGCCTGGCTGGTGGGGATGTCGCTGGGGCAGGTGGCCTCTGGGTTTTGTGTTCCCGCGCTGCACTCTGCTGGGGTAGTTGCGTGCTCCTGTCCCCTGAGGGCCGCTAACCCTTCTTCCTTACCATATACGTACTTTGAATGT
The DNA here is from genome assembly GCF_046127955.1 of Nelusetta ayraudi. NCBI lineage: Eukaryota > Metazoa > Chordata > Actinopteri > Tetraodontiformes > Monacanthidae > Nelusetta > Nelusetta ayraudi. The sequence continues at coordinate 8,256,714 of NW_027466102.1, forward strand.
AGCTTTTTTTTTCCTCACTGCCAGTGGAGAGTCGCTGCCACGGCCGCCGAAAAACAAGCCTGATATAATTTTTTTTTTTTTGCTGGAAACGAACGTGTGTAGAAATCTCGAAAATCTCAACCGTGCTAACGGACATAAAACAGCAACGCCGCGGAGCTAATTCCTTTATCGGCCCAGCAGATCCCTTTTTGATCTGGCCTCCCTGTGAACCGCGCCGCATTCCAGGAAAGCCATTATAGCCCATTTATCTCCGCTCACTCACGACCCCACCGTGAAGCGCCGGTTTTGTGGAAAATAAACAAGCTACCAACTACCCTCGGAGCGCCCCGTCTCCTGTCTCCTCATCCCCACACTTGCCGTTACGCAACGGGAATGAGCCAAGCTGGGCATTTTTCTGACGCTCGGTGTCCGCCTGTGATGTCGATGCAACTGAGCGGGTGTGAAGGACGGAAGGAATGCAGTTTGGTGACAGACGAGGACTTGGGGTTTGCTGCATATCTCTTTCATGGTAGCCCATGGCACTGACTTTGTGCAGCACATGTTTGTTATTTTTATAATTTTATATTATACATTACATTTTATTGTATATAACATTTCAAAAATGACTTAACTTATTTCATTATAGTTTGTTTTTACATTAAACCGCACTATTGCACTGTTAGTATTGCATTATTATTATTATTAATACTACTACTATTATTACTATTGCAGTTGATAGTATTATTATATACTAAATGGTATAGTGTTATACTTTGCATTCCATTGGTTGCAACAAATTAGGTTGTATAGTATTGCATAACTTCGAACACCTGTATCTGTACCTGTACTGTAAACTTTTTATTTTTGTAAACCTTATATTCAACTTGCCACATGTTTCTTGTCTGCACAATCACGTCAGGTTCTGCCACACCAACATTTCACTGCCAATAAAAATCTTGGAATCCTTGAATCACATGGGTTGTTTTGTGGGGTCGCCTCACCACATCCATTCTGGTAGTTCGCCGCCAGGCCGCAGCGCGGGTGTGGCACCGCCCTTTAGCCGATAGCGCGGGGCAACATTCCTGCGTGTGTTGTTGGAGCTGCTTCTCGTGGGCAAAGGTCAGCAGGCTCCTCGCATCGTTCCGCGACCGCCCCAAAAGCTGTCATCTTCCCAATAACGAAGACCAGCGCCCCCTAATCAGGACTCCTCTCTTCTCACTACCTGTAGCGCTCTGCCCGTTGGGACGCTGTGTAAACGCGCCTCTCCGGGGGCGCGCTCGCGATTTGTGGGGGGGCGGGGGGGGGGGGTCAGCCGCCACATTCCTTCGTACGGAGCATTCCTTCGTACGGAGACACGCATGTGGCTGATTGGAAACAGAGGCCTGCCGCCGAGACGGACACGAAGCAGGGTCCCCCCCCCCCCCCACCCGCTCATTAATCACGGCCGTGAATCGGCTCAGCGGGGTGGATTAGCCTCGCAACATCGCATATATCTTCCCCTGCCCCCCCGTGCATGCGTGCGAGCCCTTGCGTGGGTTTGGGATGAACCGGTCATCTTTGATAGTCTGTTTGGATTTATGGGGGCTTGATAAGTGAAATTGGAGAAAGGTGCTCCAGGGAGTGTTGACCTCGCCTCGAAAGGAGGTTGCTTTGAAATTTGTGGGGGTGAATTTATTTCCTGCATTCATATTCTGACGTTTGTCCCACCAGGAGCCCCATTGAGCAGGTATTGAGCAGACCACCTTTAAAATGAGACATATGTTTAATATTATATTCCAAATATTTTATATGTATTTATTTATTTTTGCTCCCTGGAAAATGAAGCCGTGCTCATGAGGTCAAAATCATTAGCGCAAGTAAAATTAAAGTGCGTTTCAAATCTTAGGACTCTCCATAACCCAACCAAGTACTATTGGCCCATTATTTGTCTGCCCATACACAGTTATGTAATACTAAAATTACTCCATTTGAGAATCTGAGAATCTCACACATATCTGTGGTTGCTAACGTTGTCTTGGACGTTGACCAAAAATTTTTTGTGTGTTTTTTTTGTGTGTGTTTTTTCAAGCATGCACGGGTAGAACAGTGATAGTTTTGGCCACTGGGTCGGACATTATTGTTCAGTCAGTTAAGATTATTGTACATAACGTTTACATGATGCACGGACTACACAAAGTAATAAAAAGCAGGAAGTACGCTTAGGTACACTTAAGCTAATAATACCAATAATTAGCTTGACCCAGTATGCTGCTTCGTCGCATGACATTTAACAACAGTGGGATGACTTTGTTTGGGAACAAAGTCGCTGTCCCCTTACAGGCCCTCAACTGTACGGTGGACAGTGTCGTAAATACGGCTCACATCTTTATCATTACTCAAACGGCTGAGGCAGCTCTCGGCGGGGGCGGGGGAGCAGACGGGATTTATTTATGGGCCATTTGCAGCACAGGTGTCCTTATGTTTAGTTTTTTTTTGTAACCGAGAGTTCCCACATAGTTTCACCATCTCCAGTCCACTTTGTTGGAGTTAATGTTTCCACGTTTGCTTGTTTTAGGCGACAGTAAATTTAGTCGATCCAGCGGGAGGATGAAAGTCGTGATCTCCCTCAGACCGTCAGCGGGTAACCCTAACCCTTCAAGCTAATTTAAGATAGCAGCTTGGGTTTTATCATTGAAGGGATTGGTCGCACCTGTATAAAAAAATAATCAGTTGTGTCCTAAAAAGGCAACATTTTTGATTTTCACACCGAGAACATCGGCGAACGCTTGCGATCTTTGCAGGTGAACCCCTGATTGTGTCGCGCGGCTCTGCCCTCCTCTCCCTTCCGCCGCTATTTTTCTAGGAAGCTGGCTCGCTCAAGGTCAATATTTATCTTGAGACCTGCCTCTGCCGCACGGTGATAATCGTGCCAACCTGCGTCACGGCGGAGTGCCAGTGTGTTTTTCTATGTTTTTTCAAAGTTGGCATCGAGGTCTTCGTGCTCCAGTTCAAAGTTTTTTGACCAATGTGCGGCGGCCGGCGGTGGCACGAGCGTGAACCGTCACCCGCTGCGATGATAGCCCATTAACACTCTCCATGTCCATCCAGCGCACTCCCACCACACCCGGGTGCGCACCCTACACCCCCCCACTCCTCGTTTCCTGTGGCGGCGGCTGAGGGGAACAGTTGCACACCCTGATAAGGCCGCCTGGAGGGAAGCGTGCGCAGGCCGGTAATCAGCATGTTGGATGCTAGTAATCAAGAACAATCACAAGCCTCTCGTCGTGTTTATGTTGCAGCCGCCCCCTATGCTATTTAAGTGAGAGGCCACTTCCATGGAATCCCTACACGGTTTTACGTCACATGAAGGGTCGTGGGGCCGTCCCGCGTCTGGCAAAGTCCAGGTGAGACGGAGAGGACTGTGAGAATAAAAGGAAGGAAAATGAAATATAAAAACTAGCCCCGCCTGCCGGCCGGCCCGTCAAACACAATCACTCCTCGGCCGGCGCCGACGCACTTGAAAGGCTCGCCGATGCTAATCTGGCCGCCAGCGCCGTTTGAAGGCGGTCTGACAGCGTCTGAATGTTTAACAGGTGCGCGGAGAGAACCCCCCCCCCGCTTGTATCGCGTTACCAGCCCCCACAACCCACAGCCGACATCCGTCAGGTCAGAGTGCGGACAGGAGAGCGTGAGTACAGTGCGAATGCCTCGGGAACGAAACCACATGTGCAGAACGTGATCCCGCAGAAACTGCCGCGCCGGCGTCTCGCGGCAGAAATGTACAGTAACCGGCCCCTCGAAAGCGGCTTTGTTGTTTTTAAATGGGGTGTTGGAGGGACCGGGGTTTACCGGTTGTCTTGGAATTCATTTTTTTGCCATCATTCCAAAAGAAATAGTAGGAAGTGATAATTGCAAGTCATAGGGGAAATGGTTTAAAGGTCCCATAATATGCAAAATATTCACTTCAGCAGCGTAACAGTCCAAAAACATGTGTATAAAACCCATTTATGAGCTTCTCAGAAATGTAAAAAAGGTAATCCGTGATTTCTTCTGCTTGCACCTCTTTCCTAAAAGACAGCACTGAAAAAAAAAAAAAAACCCCTCTGTGACATCACAAAGAGGCCCCTGTCAGTGACAACCCCTCCAGCGGGGTAGAATGCCTTGCGCTAGCTTTTTTTTTTTTGTTCCCCCGAACATGTGGAAGCACCAGTTTTAACAGGAGTCTGTTAACAGAGGGCTAAATCTGCCTGTTTTCTGGCGATCCGCAGAGGAGTTGTTGTTTTTTAATGTATTTTGTACTCATTCTGTCAGGCGTTAAAGTGTCCACGATGCGGCGTTGCATCGTGAGACCACGCTCGAAAATGTTCCGATCCGCAGAGCGAGTCCGACACGATTCGCATCTCTTACGCTCTCATTAAAACCCCGCTAAAGACATTTAACCGGTGCCTTCTGTTTGACAACCGCATCATGCGGCCTCTGACCGTGGCCGGGGCTCCTTCTGGTCACACCGCGGCGTCCTGGGACACTTCCTATTTGCTCACAGGCTCAGATAAATGGTTTCTTTACTTTCTAGTTTCCTTCAATTACAACCATTACGCTGGCATGTCGCGCTCCCAGGGCGCAGCCGGTTGCGTTGGAAGGCACGGCAACCGTGATTTGGTCGGTGCAGATGGTGCAATTGAAAACAATCAGACTTAACTTTTTTTTTTTTTTTTCCCCCATTAGTCGGATAGTAATATTCGAGTTTTCCCTCTAAGCTTTTAAACGTTAAAGACTTTTATTTTGCCTTATCCTCGCACTTTCTGCTCAGCCTTCACAACGCGTCGTGTCCGTCGAAGCCCTTTTGGCGACGGCTTCGCCCTCAGTACGCCGTCGCCGTGTGTAACCAGCGGAGCCACCCTGCAGCGCCTGGAGTAATTGCTTTATCTGGCGGAATGCTCCTTTAAATGCCGCCCCTAATTGAGGGCCCCCCGTCCGCACCCTTTTCCTCATGCGGCTCCATCGTGGCAATCAACCTGCAGCGTTATCTCGCTCATCTTTATAAAAAGAAAAAAGAAAAGAAAAAGGGGCTGAATGATCGGACTGTCCGACCCGCCCCCCCTGCGCAAGGAACGGGGGGAAAACAAAAATAGAGGGACGGTTGAAAACGCCGCACTGGCAGCCGAGCCTCAACGCACAGGATGCGGGGAGGTCGGTGATTGGAGGAGTGCCGGAGAAGCGGAGCAGACAGGGAGAGAGGGGCGGGGGAGGGGTTGGATGTGAGCGGGACTTGTCACGCGAACAGCAGAGCGGAGCACTCAACAGGGAGGAGCCCTGTGTGTGCGTGTGTGTGTGTGTGTGTGTGTGCGTGTGTGTACATGTAACATGATTAATGACCGGTGGACGAGGACCCAGCTGAGGACCCAGCTGTGTTTCTCTCTCTGTCTCTCTCTCGGTTTTTTGAAATAAAGTTTTCTCCTTGCGACGGGTTCGAACGTCTCAAGCCGGCGGTGGGAAAGCGCTATGGATTCAAACGGCTTATCTAAATGCTGCAGGCGGTGTTTGGCTTGTGTAAACAGCATGCCGTGACAGCGGCGGCGGGGGTTTGCAGAGGGAGCGTGCTTCTGTTTGTGTTTGTGCAGCGCGGGTTTAGATTTGCAGACAAGGTCGCAGTGAGACAAATTGATTTCCTATTTGCAAAATCTGTTTTTTGTTTTTTTTTTGTTTTTTTTTGCTATTATTGAGGCATATTAAAGCACTGTTTTATGTTTATAAAGGTTTTTTTGAACTATTACATTTGTCAGCCCTCAATGAAATATTTTTTAAACAGATGTTGATGTGAAATTAATCCATCAGGTTTGTTTTTTTTGGGGGGGGGAGGAGGTGTGCATCTGGTATAAATAAGTTTTGTTTTATGCTGTGATTGATGGGGTTATCATTCACAGCATAAAAACAAACATATTTGTACCAGATGCACACCCCCCACACCCCAAAAAAATCTGATATTTCCATCTTGTAAAAAAAAAAAAAAACCCACAGAAAATTAAAATCAAAGCAAGCCAATCAGATTTCTTCACACAAATTTGTAACAAAATCTCTAATTGGTGCACGGTACAGAAGCAGGTAGAAAGACTTTGCGTCTTGTGATTTACTCTCCTTTTAATTGAAGAGACACGCGAGTCGGAATAAAAGTGCTGTTTTGGCAGCAAGTTTGGATGCAACATGAACAAAGGAGGGCTCTGGTTCTGCAATATTGGGACCAGATGGAAACAGTTGATGCGGGAGCTTTTCAAGGCTGCGCGATAAGGAGTGAAGCTTGACGTTTCGGCGATGCGGCTGCCTCGCGTGTTGAAGCTATGCACGCGGCCACTGAAGCGTCCGATGATGTCTGACGTTATATAACGTCTTCCTTTCCTGTTGAAAATGACCATTTTTTTGGCAAGTACTGTTTTTTTTTTTTGCTCTTCTTTACTTTGCTAAGACACCACAGATTCAAACATGATGTCTTAGCGTCTGCTGCAATTTAGCTAACGTTGGCACGTGAGGCGGCAGAGTTAGCCATTTTCATCGTGTGGTGCATCTGAGCCGTGACCTCCCTCGGCATGAACGGAATGCCCAGAGACTCTGCTCTCACGTCACACGGCTCTCGTATCAGGGATACATTGGCTGCCGCTGAAGCACATGAAACCCCCCCCCCCCCCCCCCCCCACAGAGTTAACTGACCCTCGCACGACAGAGCCGTTCCTGAGTGAAGCTGATGGGGCTTCTCTGCCCAAATCTGCCTGACACCAGCTAATGGCTCGCATATTTTGCGAGAAGGGCAGATGGGGGGGGGGGAAGAGTAGAGGGTCTCTAGTGTAAAAGAGGTTATAGCAGCAGTGAGAAGTAGTTTTTCCTTTGTTTTTTTTTGAGAGAAAGAAATGAAAACACTTGTGGGAGCTATTTACTCCTGAGCCCAAGAGGCAGAAGGTGACGGAGCTCTGGAGAAAATGATACTTTCCCAGGCCGTATTTACCATGACGCGAGGCCTCCCTTCATGATTTTTTTCCCAGACATCATTTGCACTTGCAGACATTTATTTAAAGAAATTGTTTTAAAAGGGTGCGCGTTCCTTACGTAAGGAAGACGAGCCTGACGTTAAACTGTGTAAAACCTACAAATACAAATTTTGTGGACACGGAGACTCGGTCGGACAAATTTTAGAATGTTGGTGGGACTGTGTGTAGAAATTTCATTCTCGTTTTGTTGTTGCTCACGGAGCGAACGGGCTCGGCAGCGATTTCTGCAGGAGATTGGGAGTTGATGCCAGTGCTGCACTGCGGCGGTTGGTGCGTCAAAATTACACAAATTGCCCATTGGTCCGATCTCTCCCTAACGCTAACCGTAACCGTAACCCTAACAATAGTTGGAGGTCGGACCAATGGCCAATTTGTCGGACTAATGGGAGGTCGGACTAATGCCATGCTCCCGTCCGATTGGGCACCTGTCCAGGTTGAGGTTGATTTTGGGAAGTTCCCAATCGGCCAGCGTGCACTGAACCTATTTTCATTCCTCCGTGTGACTTGTCTGAACGGTAGTGTGTTGAAGGCCGCGACCCTCTGCAGCAGTTCCTCATTAACTGAATCAGAAAGAGCCAACAACTACATCCCCCTTCCGGCTCGGAGGAAACGTCCTGCTTGATACGGGCCTGCTCCGCTCCACTCTGCTCCGCGAGGTGTTCGGAAACCACGGAAATCAGCTGAACGTGAACGAGCACTTGTTGCTCGGCCAAGAATCTGATCTCCACGCTTCCTCGTTGTCTGTGAATAAACACCTCGACACTCATTGTGCTTACCAGATACGCCCACTTCAGACATTTCCTCCTGCGCTGGCTGGGGACCAGTGTCTCAGTCTCTCCCCTTTTCTGTCTCTGTTGTTCATTTTCTGGAGGCCGCAAAGAAAGAACATTTTGCCTAGAGGACCGATCCTTCGCGGAAGAGCAGCGGTCCGCCCGCTAGTGGCTGACGTGACGTGGGGGTCTGCTTTATTTAATGCCCAGTGTTCGGGCCGTTGCCCACCGCTTGAACTCAGCACGTGCGCTTATAAAACAAATGCAGTGTCTCGCTGACAGCGCGGGGGGGGGGGAGTCGCACAAAAGCCACGTAGCCCAGGTTATGAGGAGCCTCTCAGGACAATATAGAGGAAGTACGTGGTCGCCTTATTAGAAAATCAAGTGTTTTGCCACGACTCCAGTCCCTCCTTCCTGCCGGACTTTTATCAATGAGTGATCTGTCAGCGCTCTGGCTTGTGATGAGAAGATCTATTGTGAGGAGGCCGTTCCTGGGATGGTCCTGCTTTTCTGATGACAGCTTAAAAGGCCGAGCTGGTTCTCGTAGCGCCCGGCATCCCCGAGCATTCAATCAGAGGAAGGAAGCTGCGCAACTGCGCCGGCTTTTCTTTCATTAGACGGAGGCCTGGACGTTTCTCCCGCGCACGTTCCCACAGGTGATGGCCTCCGAAAGTTCACGCTTCAACTTTATTGCTGTAAGATAAGACAGAGGAGGAGTTTTGACGAGGGCAACATCACTGATGGTGGAAGATCTACCAGTGAGAACCTCCAGGATTTACAACCACTAGCGGGAAATTTATGGGCCTAGCGTGTTAGATGGTAAAAGTTATAAAAAAAATATATATCTACAGCTCGTGGTTCAACTTGGAACTAAATCACCTCGTTTTTCTCCTCTTTTTTTCATCGCATTTCCTGAAAATTTCCAAACCCAATTCTAACTACTTGACCGATTTAAGATTTGAATCAGTGTTCTTTATTAGTTACATTACAGCGTGAAGGGAAGGTAACATTTGGAAGATGAACTTGGGTATACCTGTAGCAGCCAAAATGTTTTTTTTTTTTTTTATCTGAGCCAGTGAGACAGTTGTTGTTACACTCTTTATGCTGTGGGTGTCGCTGTGTTCCGGTATTGTTTGTGGTTTAGGGGTATAAAGGTAGCCATGTCACTGTTGTCGTCAGGTGTTTTTGACCCAGAAGAGCAAACGTTTTTTGACCGCTCTACCGCAAACTTTTTGTTTTGTCTGCTCGGGAAATTGGAACTGGAATAAATGTGGAAAGCCCTTCTTTCATCATCATACGAGAGGTGTAAGGATCGTTTTTCCCGGAGCAATATATAGCAACACTAGCGGGCGCGTCAGCCAGGTAATTTAGGGTCAAACAAAAGAAGAAGCAAAGCACTAGGCGTCGCTCCTACAACACCTTTAGGCTGCTAATTAAAGTCAACCAATCGAGTTGTTTTGCTGCCAGCTCAGACAGGAAGTTACAGCTTTTTCGACTTTGGGCACCATTAGTCATTTGGCACCTGTGCCACCACTCATCTATAGTGATTAGCATGTCATTGAACTAAGCTCTTGCCAACCAGGTGGGAGTCAAGCAAAGTCCTTTCTCACTCACTTTCCAAAGCCTCCAGTGTCATTGTCTTGTGTTTCTCTCAAATGAAAACTCTACTGAAACACCTCCTCCTGTCCTCCTCCAAAATAAGAGCTGCCACAGTCTAGTCTCCTAATCATTACTGAAACAGTTAGAAGGCGTCCGATAAGAATGAAAATGATCTTGACAAAAGGTCAAGGCTTTTGTGTCACTCAATGCGCATCATCCATCAGGTTTGCGGGGGAAATGTGCTGTGTCACCATGCACATTTTTGTTTGGATTTAAAATGCTTTGTCGTGAGATTAGCGACATTGGTCATGTTGTTTAGCGAAGGCTAGCGGAGTCGGTGTAATCCAGTTTCACTGTTGATAAACGAGTCTTATTCAAACACACTTTGTCCAGCTCGTCTTTGTTGAGTTTGAGGGTGTCCTTTTTTTCTTCTCCTGCTTCTTTCGTATCCTGGTTCTAATCCAGCAGCGTTGTGATGTTTGGAGATAATAGCTCAGACTAAATGAACTGTCCACAGTCTGGACAGACTGATGCAACTGATCTCTCAGCCTCTTCCGGCCCATTAAAGTACTCTGCTGTGTTTTGTTTTGTTTTTTTTATTTATTGAACATGTTAAATAGAACTAAATTTTTAAAAAAAATGTAAAAAATTAAAGCATGAAAGCAACCGCCGCAGTTGGACCAAATTAGAAGCGTTTTAATCCTAGCTGTTTATTAAACAAAAAGTTCAAATTCTTACCAGCAGTGTTTACTCAGACAACGTGACCTGAAAGGGTGAACAAAATAAAATACAAATACATTCTCAAAACTGTCCTCTAACAAGAAAAAAAAATAGTTTAATTATCCTTTTAATTCAGTCAAATCACTTTCCTTTCTCCCCATATTTTATCAGCTGTCAATTCTAAATCGCTCCTCCTCGACACTATAGGAGCAACGTTTTAATTCATTACCAAAAAAAACAACAAATCCTCAGAAATCACCATAATTAGCTGTTTAAAGCCTTTTGTTAAAACCTGACGCTTCTGTGGTGAAAAAACAAAACAAACCCCCACCCCAGATCGTTCTTTCACTATTAGCGGGCGTAAACAGCGCCAAACATGCCAGTATTTTCGTCCCCATCTCACAAAGTCTGATGGCCCGGGAAGACAAACTGACGCCACGTTCATAAACATTTTCTGGCCCTGGGACCAACTGCTGAGGCTCGCTGGTGGACGTGATAAGCCCCCACAGGATGGCACGGCCAGGCTTATCGAGCCGGGCCAAGCCGGAGGAGGACCTCTGCTATCTCGCTCCGCCAACTGCCGGAGGAAAGAAGTCATCCTCTTATCTCCCCTCTGCTCTGGGAATAACACTGCTTCGAAACTCCCCTCAGCCCGCCTGCGCTCTTCAGGTGCCGCGCTCGTTGTCGGCGTCCTCCAGTCAGGGTCCGGAGGAAAGACGCTGCCCACATGTTGGACTTGACTCCCTACGGGCGGCGGTGTGAAGAGGGGGAGGTCCTATTGCAGGGGTGGGCAAACTTTTAAAAGGGTTCTAAAATTCAACGGAGGGTGCCGAAGGAACAGCAGCAGATGGATGGTGTTTTGGTTGCCCACCTCATAGGAGAAGAAAATATATCATGGGATGTGTAGAAAACATGTGGTTTATTGTCAGTTGAATGAACAGAAGCAAAGTTCAAACAAAATATGTCTTTGAAGCCCCACGGTATTAAGCTCTTTATTGAAATGACTCTTAAAACACTGAACAAACAGATGAAATACAGCTATTTTTTAACTTGCTTACTATGAATATAATTTCTTCAAGTTCGGCGGACCGGATTAAAAAGCTTAACGGGCTGCTCATGGCCCCCAAGCCTTAGTTTTCCCTTGCCTATCCTATTGGCACGCTGACAGGAAGGCAGGAATACAGCCTGAGTGTTTATTTTGTGCAAAAAGAAGTTTGTTATCATATGACCAGGGGCTAATTTCAACACAATAGCAGCCTGTGTGACAGCTCCGCAATAGGAAATCTGCTGTTGGAAGCTCTAGCGGATTGTTTTCACGAAAACAAACAGCTCTGAAAGTGGAAACTCTGGAGAAACCAAGCCGAAGAAACAAGCCGAGAAAGTGCAAATCCTTTGGACGGGTCCCTGGAGGTGGCGCCACCAAGCCAAGTTATTTGCATGTTGCCAGTTTGCATTAATCCACACTTCGTGGGACCATCGCTAGGAGGACACTCAAAGAGAGCCCCCTTGAGGCTGCATCTTCAAAGTGACCTGGCTGGGGATCGCTCTTAATTTGGACAACAGACTGTACAAGAATGTACGTTTCTTGCACGAGGTCCATCTAAGGAAACAACCTTTGGAAAGGATACGGGCCCTTTGTCAGGAGCTGAGTAAACATTCCATCTGTCACCTTCAACACACACCAGTTGCATTCTTTCACTGGCCATGGAGCCGGTTGGCGACAGGAGTGACGCGGACAAAACTGTCACTGAAACTAGCGGGAGGGATCAGAGCGCCATCTACTTTAGCAGCTGCCACTGCTTACAAGATTCCAGATGCTTCATCGCAAACCAAACCATAACAAGTGCATGTTACCCTATTTGGAGTGCTGCCATTTTTCGTCTTTACCACCTTGAAACATTAGCCATTGAGATTTACTGCAGATAAAAATAAAAGCTCTGACTATAACAACGTCAGAATAAATTGATTATTAAATAAAGTTAAATTGTGGAAAATATAAACCAAAATAATGTTTTTCCTCCTTATGGCAGCCAAATCCAAGCCGTCAAGTATGTTATTCTTCCTCTTTGATAGTGTTATGCAGCAAGCAGAGAATAAATATAAAATGTATAAGAATAAGTTAACTAATATTATAAGGACTAGCAGAAAGGAATACTATAATGAAATATTAAATAATAACAAAAACGGTATCAAAGGAACATGGGATATACTAAATAATATTATTAAAAACAGCTCTAGACAGGGTTACCCTCAGTATTTTACAGAAAATTACATTAAAAAGGATAATATGAACGATATAGTTGATAGTTTTAATCTGTTTTTTTTGTAAGCGTCGGACCAAGCCTGGCAGAAAAATTCCATTGTAATCCATTGTCTTCTCAGGATGGGAATGATAACCTTAGAAATCCAAGCTCAATGTTCCTCACAGCAGTGGAAGAAAAAGAAATAATTCATTTTGTAAATAAATGCAAGCAGAAAACGTCTACTGATTTTAATAATATTGATATGGAAATTGTGAAATGGGTCATTGAGGCGATTTCAAAACCATTAACCTATATCTGTCTGTAACCTATCGTTCCAAACCGGTAAATTTCCAAACAAAATGAAAATAGCAAAAGTTGTGCCGCTGTATAAAACTGGGGATGGACACCACAAATTACAGGGTTGTTTCCGTATTTCCACAATTCTCAAAAATTGTAGAGAAAATATTCATCAACAGGTTAAACAAATTCATAGATAAACATAAATTACTTTCTGACAGTCAATACGGATTCAGATCACAGAGTTCAACAGCACTGGCATTAATGGAATCAATTGAGGAAATCACTAACGCAATAGAACATAAACAGTAGGCAATTGGAATATTCATCGACCTCGAGAAAGCCTTCGATACAATCAATCACGACATATTCATCAATAAACTGGAACGGTATGGGATAAGGGGGACAGTATTGCACTGGATGGAGAGTTATTTAACAGACAGGAGACAATTTGTGAAGTTGTGAGACTGTTCATCTTCATGTTTGGATATTGTTTGTGGCGTCCCCCAGGGGTCAGTATTGGGCCCAAAGCTGTTCATTCTGAATATAAATGACATCTGTAAAGTCTGTAAGGCTTTAAACTTTGTTTTATTTGCAGACGACACTAATATTTTTTGTTCAGGCGGGGATTTGCAGAAGCTTTTGGGGGTGATCACTGCAGAAATGTGTAAATCATCTAACTCTTATCACTAAATTTAAACAAAACTAAATGTATGTTATTTGGGAATTATAAGACAAACGTCCAAGCACCAATAAAGGTTTATGGGGTTGACATCATGAGGGTTCATGAAATTAAATTTCTTGGTGCAATTGTTGATGAAAAACTATCATGGAAACCTCACATAAAACGTGTACAAAGTAAACTGTCACGGAGCATATCAGTACTAAGTAAGGCAAAACACTTTCTGGACCACAATTCACTCCGCAATCTTTACAATTCTCTGATATTACCGTATTTAAATTACTGTGCAGAGATTTGGGGCAATACTGAAGGATCATTCATAACACTGGTTACAGAGCGCACACAAATCCTCTATTCTTAACATCAAACACATTAAAACTCATTGATCTGGTTCATTTTCGAACAGCACAAATTATATATGGAGCAACAAACAACTTACTTCCAGGAAATATTCAAAAACTGTTTTTTCAAAGAGAAGGGAGATATAATCTGAGGGCGGGGGGGGGGACTGAATTTAAAACGTCTCTACGCTCGCACAACGTTAAAAACTTTCTGTTTGTCTATGTGCGGAGTGAAACTGTGGAACAGGCTGTCGAGGGAGCTGAGACAATGTTCAAGCATGAGCAAGTTCAAACAGCAGTACAAGCACATGGTATTTACAAGGTATAGGGAAGAAGAAGGGTGTGACAAACACTAAGGTTGTCACAATTGTTTACGGTTATCTATTTACTTGACGGTGACTGTGGTGACTTATTGGTGTATTTTTATTTAGTTAGTTTTTTCTCCATGTTGGCACTTTGTCATAATGTTTGCTAGTATAAATGTAACTGATGGATGAGTGCGAAGGGCTAGGACTAGATAAGCTATTGCCTCTTCCTGTTCCTTTTCGAGCATGTTGGGCTACTTTTGTTTCAACTGCTTGTTGTCTTTGTTTGTCTGTTTTCTTTCTTTTGTGTTTTTTCTTCTTGTTTGTATTTTTGTATGTAGCACATGTTCGAAATAAATCGAATAAAAAAAATTTGAGTAAATTTCCTTTTTTGCTCTCGGCTGTTTGATGAACGACAGAACAGTTCGCATGTCGTGCAGCATTTCATCAAAATTTAGAGATTTCATTTATGAAACATAAGAGTTAAACTGATGTACTTTCATTTTAGACTTGAACAAAAACTTTTTTTCAAATCTTATTTCAAACCGGATGCGGTTGCCAAAATCCCAGGGGATTTTTCAGGCCATAGCATAGCCAGGTTGTACTGTATGTCGTAATAAAAAAGGTGACTTATTAACCGCCTCAATCATCTGATGATGGTGGATTTTTACCGTGTTTTAATTATCTGACTGTGTGGAGCAGGCTCTGCTTCAGCGTGAGAGGACTCGGCAGTAGTATTGCAAAAATGGTTTTCGGTTGAGTTTAAGAACACACGTTTTTAATTGTGCTTTGGATTCGGTTTCAAAGTATATTTAACTTCTGTTCATTTGTCTATTTTTCTGAGAAGAAGGAACTTTGGTAGGCTTTATGTGATGTACAACAGTCTCTCAGGTTCAGTTTTTTGGTCCGGCCCACTGATTTGTGCTCTGCTGTGACTGACGTGGCGACTTGAAATGTTTTCCAAATCAGTTTGCCTGCAATGCTCTCAAAAGCAACTTCAGTAAGATCAGCAGTCGTGGATCAATGCTGAATGTTTTAACTTACTCTGCAACCAGTGCTTTTTCAAGGAGGCCATTGAACGCTGTGTCGTCACCGCTTCCTCTCTGATTTCTGTTTACCATGACTGAGCTGTTCAAACAGCTTGGAATAACAACCAAGAGACACAAGAGCTTGAATGCTGAGTATTTATTCTAAGTGACTGTGTCCGACCCCATGAGAACATTGAGATGCCCCAACTTGACACATTTGACCAGGCATTTACTTAATCTCGGTGAGGCACTTGCAGCTGGCGGGACATATTGGCCTGCTCCAGTCAGTGCAGCCCTTCTCCGTCAGCTGAGGACAGTTACTGTACATATCATTATAGGGACACGGATTGGCTGCAGGAAAAGAAAAATTGAAGGAAAAATAAATCAATAGATGCATTTAATTGAAAAGCACCTCCAAAGACAGTCCTGCAGTTATGTTTATTATCTGACTTCCTGTCAGCCCTGACAGTATTATTCACCGCCAGCAAAATTGTGAAATGAAGCGGCGTCACTTACTGCACAGTTTGTCGTTGCAGTCATTGGGGCAGTCGCTGCAAGTGTCTCCACTGGTGTATGGCTTTTTCAATCCGTAGTTTCCTCTGCAGTGGTTCGCAAAGCACAGGGTTACCAAGAAAAAAAAAAAAAAAAATCATGAAGCAAAACACCTAATCCTATCTATGTCTAAATAAGTAGGTGTGTGTGCAACACTTACGGCGGGCAGTACTGGCAGACGTAGAAGTACTTGTATTTAGCATCGGGACAGTAGGCCATAGCACAGCCGACTTGGAACGACTTGTACCAGACAACCTGCGGATTGAGTCGTGAAATGACCAGGCGCTCAATTCATCGAGACCTTTGCTAGCGGTCTCCGTACAGTCAGTCTCTCGAAGAAGCCGAAGAGACTCCAGTGCTGCAGAGTTTGGGACGGGTTGTACCTGCGTATAGTGTCCCACCACTCCTCCATTGAAGGATCCCACTCCATATTTGAAGTCTTTCACCTCGTCGTACCACATCTGGATGGCGCTGCTCCAGCTATTCTTACCACTGGCCATGTACAGGTTTTCACCACAGCCACTGGCTGCAATTAGACACGATGAGAGAAAACTGTTTTAGATTTAAAAAAAAAACAAAAAACCCTTGATCAAATGAAGTTTGGCTGAGGCTGTCTCTCAATTCAGGGTCTGTGTCCTTCGAAGCACGCATTTGAAGGCCAGTTAAGTCAAAGCACAGTGCGAAGGCCTGTCCCAATCCACAAAAAGGGATGGGCCGCGACTATCCTTCGCCGACTCCTGTATCTCAGGATGCTTTGCGTGCACCTTCAGCTGAAATAGCAGCATCTCCTGGCGAAGACACGAGATATAAATTTAAGTATTGAAATTTCACATAAAATAAGTTTTTACCGTAGGGTTTTTACTTATTTGAAAATCCAACGTCGTGGTTGGATGCCGGACCAATGGTTAGCTCGATGCTACAAAAACGTCACTTCTGAGGTTGGCCAGCAGGCGGGAACGGCAGTGACGCAACCAGGAAATACGCTGAAGGCTAGGCCGTCCCTTTTGGTTACCAGGAGGCGGGTTTGGGTTCGCCCTCTGTTGGGCGGGTCCTCCGAAGGACCCGCTTTCCGACAGAGGACCCAGCCGACGAAGGATGCAGACACTAAATTGAGACTCTAAAGTCTTCCGGTTCTAAAGTCTTTGCCCCATGTAAAACAAAAAAAATTACAAATAAATACCATTAAGACATTGTCACCTCTGCTTTTGTTGTTATAAATGAACGGCAGCAGTAAAGTTCAGTTAGTTAAAAAAAATTGATTAAAAGAGGTTGTGCCATGCTACTTTAGCTCATCTCCTTGTATTTTCTTATCTCTATTTCTGCATCAGTATCTCTAATCACTCAGAGGTATTGTGATAATCCTACTGCTGATTCTTCTCTGGGCGGAGTGGCTGTGCTTGAGCGAGCATCCGTCAGCCCAACTTTGAGCATTGGCTGCGGCCTCGTCGTTCCAGCGCTGTGGACAGCAGAGAAACAAACCAGCGTCAGCACACCAGCACATACATGCAGTTCAACCGGACAGTTGTGCGAAAGGGGAAAAAAAAGGAGAGAAAAAAAAAACCTTCAAAAATGAATTTTTCATGGAGGTACAATGCACATCACAGAGCAAGGGAAATCGATTCCGCGTCATTTTGAAATCATTCGGCGAGTCTTGGGTGCCTTTCGGCGTTAAACGTCGCTCACCATTTCCAGCATGTTTTTCGCAGGAGGGTTAACTCCTCTCCGCAGCTCATTGTGCTTGTTCACAATCTCAGTCTTCTCCGCATCGGTGACCGCACAGGCGCCTGTGTGCACACGAGCCAAAACGGGGGAAAGACGTTGGCGACTTTTTGACTGCAGATGCTTGCCTACTAGTGCAATAGATCGGGCTTGAAACCGTGCAAAAAAAATCATGAGTTTAAGTCTATTTGAGTTCTGCAATGTGAAGAAAACACTCACCCTGCGTTGTGTGTTGAGGAATGAAAGAGAGAGAGAGAGAGCGGCAAACCAACAGCAATGAAAAACGATTAATTTGATTTTTTTAGCACTCACAATTTCAATATTTTTTGAAGAAAATAAAAGCTGCTCAAGTCCTTCGATTTGTACTCACATGTGCTGAGATCAGGAGAGCGAAAGCGACGCCGAAGATGCATATCAAACTCATGGTTGACACAGTGATTTGCTGAAACCGAGAACAGGTGATGTCTGAGCTTCAAGGGGGTTCCTTTTTTATAGAGACAGCAGTCTAGACGTGACAAATAATCACACACCCTCAGGGCTGTCATGAATA
The DNA here is from genome assembly GCF_046127955.1 of Nelusetta ayraudi. Classification (NCBI taxonomy): domain Eukaryota; kingdom Metazoa; phylum Chordata; class Actinopteri; order Tetraodontiformes; family Monacanthidae; genus Nelusetta; species Nelusetta ayraudi. The sequence goes on from NW_027466102.1 coordinate 8,274,515, forward strand.
AAGATGAAACGTTTGCGCATGCAAATATTTGCAGCAAACACTTCCTAGAGCCATTCTGCGTTTTTATACACACGCCCCCATGATCCGTGGTACCTTGTTTTCACCCTTTGTGTGGCATAAGTAAATATAAGTAATAAAGTAAATAAGTATTTTATTTAATGGCACACTAGTGATACAGAAAACCCAACTAAATCCTGAGTTTGCTTTTGTTGCCTAATTATTGATCGGTTGGTAAATAGGTTGGGGAACTCATCCCTCCATAAACCCAAATCCTTATTGGGATTTCGTCGGCCTTTATTCTCTTGCCCTGATCGAACTGGGCCACGGCTTGATCGCACTGGACACACAAAAGCCAAGTGACTTCATGAAAACAAAAGAAATGAAATTGAAGACTTCGTCTCAGTCTGGAACAGAACGCAGGCTTGTGCTCTTCTGTTTTTTGCACTTCAGATTTTCTTAAATTACAGTTCCAGTTAATAATACATCCAAAAAGTAATTGAATTTTTCTCTGTGCAATCAAGGGCAAAAAAGGTATTTACATTGTCCAGCATATAGATGTAGTTCCTCAGGAGGTACTCGTATCTGTATAGCTATCTGTATCGAAGGACTACCGGGTGTACCTGGAGTGTCGGAAGTAGATTTAAATGTTTGCCTAGAGTTAGACAACTTAAAGGTCAAGTGTGTAAAATTTGGCTTGAAATTATACTTCTTATATTGGTGAAAGCTTAACCTACTGCCCATAAATACATTAATAGAAGTGTATACTCGCAGTACGATAAAGTAATTTGGTGTCCTACCCCTAAAACGGTTCCTATACATAGAGCAAGGCTCTTGCTCCGAGTTAGCTGCCATCTTGAAGCACGCTGTCAGTTGGGCTTCCTTACACAGTTTACACACTGGACCTTTCAAATGTGTCCAGAACTCCTGTGGCACTCTGTGAGCATCTGCTAGAAGCTGATGAAGTTCTGAAGAGTTTGTCTCTGCTTTAGTACAGACTAAAGAGTACTTGAACTTGTAAAATGGAAAGTCTGGCACAACTGGAAGAGCTTCCAATGCTCTTTTCCCCCCTCAATCAAGCATCAGAAATGCTCATTTGGAGATCGGTTTCCCAGTTCCAGCTCTTGCTCTTACTCATTGTTGAGTCATATGTTGTTGAATAGAGATTATAGAGCTACGGAGCCGGTCTGGAGCACTGAGTCTGTACCGCTGAGGGGTGGCACCTGACGAGAGCAGGTTATGTGAGTGCCGGTCATGTGCTGTTCTTTTGGTCAACACTGGTCCGAATCCTGTTTGCACAAGGCAGGGCGTGAAAATAAAAGACGAGAACTCGACGGTTTGGACTGAAGAATGTTTGTGGCTCCGATGTAGGCGCGCAGCTTGTCGCCCCGTTTTCTCTTCGACATCGCAGATCAAACAGGAAGTCCTCCTGTGTCTGCCGCTCAGGCGACGTACGTGTGGAAAAAAGGGCTCCCTCACTTGCCACCCACTATGGATTAATCAAAAGCAAATACGGCCTTTATGTCATACAAAAGGTTGAAATATTGACATTTAAACCAACGTCGTCTCATCTCGTTGCTGACAATCAGGTGACGTGTCTTTGTTGCCAGATCTTTGCTCTGGCTTTGGAAGCAAATTCAGATGGGAGACCGGCCGTTCGTGGACTCATTGAGTCAGGAGACTTCACGCCTCAGACTGACCCGCCTTTGTTTATTTACAAGCTGTTATATTAAAATGATGCAACTTACAACCCTGTCACGCCAAGCATTAATCCCAATTCTTCAGCGATTTACAACTTATTTGCATGTAACACGCTTGTGTTTCTTTCAAGTAAACGACGTTGTCTGTCCTGCCCTAAAAAAAACAACAACTAAAAAACTAAAATGCGGATGTTCAATATTTGCTTCTTGATATGAATTGACGACCCCAACGTAGGAAACCAGCAAGCAGCTATATCGCCTTCTCTTCTCGCCGCTCTTCTGCTTAATCCCACAAATGCATTTGCTTACAGATGTACCATTTAAAGATAAGCGGGTTTGGCGGATTTTTCCGATTTGGTATTAACAAAGAATTAACTAAACACAGATGCAAATATTTTTCCTTTCCTTCGTCGCCAAGTTTGGTGACTCTGCGAGAGTAGCTACTCATTCAGGCCACAAGGGGGAGGGAGCGTCTACGAATGTGGAGTTGGCTTGGGCAGTACACTCCTGATCAAAGTCTTAAGACCAGTTAAAGATATTGCAAGAATTTGCAATTTTCACTATTGGATCTAAAGAAGGTTCTAAGTAGAGCTTCAAAATGCAAAAAGAAGAAATGAGAGCAACAGAAAAAAAAAACTTGAGCAGGCAATTTGTTGAAAACAACAATTTAACTGAAATAGGCTGTTCATCAGCTGATCAAAAGTTAAGGACCACAGCCTTTAAAAGCCCAAATATGTGCAAAGATTTTGGATTCCTTGTCATTTTCTGTCAAGTAATGACTCTGTCAAGATCTCCTGATGTCAAAGGCGAAAAAGCTCACCGTCTAGAACGCGGTGGGATTGTTGAGCTGCATCAGCAAAGCATCTCACAACGTGCCATCACTACTGATGTTGGACGGAGTAAGACGCAGTCATTTTGAATTCTTTAAAAGATCCTGAGGGTTATGGAACAAAAAAAGTGAAGCTGGTGCTGACTGCAGCCCAGTAACCATCAGACGGCATCTGCGAGGGAAGGGCTTCAAAAACCAAAAAAAAAAACATCTTCAAAGGCCACGTCTCCTTCGACACCACTAAATTGCCCGTTTGGACTTTGCAATGGAGCACCAAACATGGGACATTCAAAGATGGAAGAAAGTTTTATCCTCTGGTGAGAAAGAATGTAACCTTGATGGTCCTGATGGCTTCCAACGTTACTGGCATGACAAGGAGATGCCACCTGAGATGTTCTCTAAGCGGCGCAGTGGAGGGGGGGAAGGCACCATCATGATCCGGGGTGCTTCGGGTTGTTGGGGAGCTTCGGGTTGTGCAGTGGCATCAAACGCCCCTCATGGCCGAGGGCCCTCGTCTGTGTGCTGATGATTGGGTTTTTCAGCAGGACAATGCTGCAGTTCGCAGTGCCCACCCGACAAAGGACTTCTTCTAGGAGAATAGCTCTGCCACACTTTTGGACCATCCTGTTTGTTCCCCTGATCTGAATCCAATGGAGAACATTTGGGGATGGATGGCAAGGGAAATTTACAAAAAAATAATGGACATCAGTTCCAGACGGTGGATGCCCTTCGTGACGCCATCTTCGCCACGAGGCGCAACCATCCCACTGGCCTTCAAGGCACACTCGCATCAAGCATGCCGAAACAAATTTTTGAAGCGATATGGAGTGGCGGTTCTTAAGTCATGTGGGTGACATGACAGAAACATGACCTTGCTGTTCACGCATTTAAAACTAATGGCGCTTCTTGGCAGGGCGATTTCACTGGCTGAATGGCCGTTCGTCCCAGCTTTGCACGTAAAGAGTTAAGAAATCACGTCCAATCGGAAGGGCAATAAAAATGCAATAATTACATATTGTGGCACCGAAATATCGCTTGGAGTCATAACCGCCCCAACAACAACAACAAAAAAAATTGAAGTAATAACCGCAGACAAAACAAGCTCGATTGTCGAATATTTTTTGTCTAAACTGTTTGCACAGAGTCCAGAAATACAACTCGAAAAATAATAACCGCAGAGAAACGCGCTTGATTGCTCGAAGATATTTATTGAAACTGTTTGCACAGAGTCTAGACGGGTTTTGAGGACATTTTTCCCATCGCTGCCCCGGCCTGGACAGTTGGAGCAAGCATCAACGCTGGCTCAGATCTTGGCTGCAGGAGGAGATGGTGAATAGAAAAAAAATATTGACAAATGCATTTTAATCCGAATGACAAATCAAGGCTAAAGAAAAACTGGGGGGAAAAAAAGAAAACAACAGCATGGCACGTAAGTCTCGTCTGCTGTTATTGTTATATTAATTATTATAGTTTTAATCACTGCTGTAATGTTAATACTAGATCATGCAAATGTATCCATGTGCCACGATTCATTCTAGACGTATCTCAAGTCTCCTTTCATTTTTCAGGAAAATGCTGAGAATGATTTAAGTCAGAGTTAAGTTAGACAGACTTGAACACGGCGGCCTCCTGCATCGTGCGTTTCGTTCAACCCAAGGCTTTGCACTTACTGCACAGTCCCTTGTTGCAGGCGTTGGGGCAGTCGCCGCAGGGTTTTCCTTTCTTGTAGGGCGGCATCATTCTGTAGTTGCCACTGCAATGAAACAGTCCGCATGTGAGACTCGAAACAACCCGTGGACATTGGAGAAGAATGGAATTGGCTGGAGCCTTTCAAATGATGATTCCACTTTCATTATTCAATTGCTGCAATATACAGTTAGTTATTGCCAGCCAGTTTGGGCTGAAACCACCACTATTGCAGCATATGCCAATCCCAGCAGCAGGTGCAAAGCTCGCAGTAACTCGCCTTATGTGAATTCCTAAAGGGCAGTCGACGTACTATGGCTGCACATACTATGGTAGCTTAACTCTAGAGGGGTCGTGTACTCACGCTGGGCAGTACTGGCACACGTAGTGGTATTTGTATTTAGACTTGGGGCAGTGGGCCATTCCACAGCCAATCTCGTTTGAATTGTGCCAAACAACCTGAGGACGATAAAACAGGATCAGGAGCTCATTCCATCTTATTTCCCCCCAGTTGCTGTACACTTCAATTTAGTTTGAGACCACCACCACGGGCGTGGCGGGAGTCTACCTGCGTGTAGTGTCCAACCACTTTGTTGTTGAAGGATCGCCTCAAGTCGTAGCTATAGTCCTTCACCTCGTTGTACCAGCGCATGATAGCAAAGCTCCAGGGGACCTTGCTGCTGCCGTAGTATATATTCTCTCCACATGGGGTGGCTGCAAAGTCACAGACGGAACAAACAACGCATCGCAAAAAGGGCCAGAACGTTGTATTTGAAATGGTGAATTCCTAAAAGTAAATTCTTTGTTCTTTGATACATATTTGCAGGGTTGTGTTTTATTGTAGTCATATTGGATTGATTGATTCATTTAAAAAAATAACAGCATATTTAGCCATCTTTTTTTTTTTTTTTTACCACTTCCTGTTTTTAGCTTCCTGGTAAAGTTGATTCTTCATTCTGTGTTCCACATATTTGCAAGCGTGATAAAACCTAGTTTTACCTATTTTGAGAACCTCATACTGTAAACTACTATCTCGTATTAAAGGGATAGCTAAAATGATAACTCTAGATCATTCAATGCTTTAAGAGTCCTTGCGTCACTGACTAACGAAACAAAAAAAATCCTGTTTCGGTGAATAGAGATAAACATTTTTTCCCTTCAAATGAAATAAAACAGCTCTGATACAACTTTAGACTTATGGGTTGTTGTTTTTTTTTGGGGGGGGGGGGGGCATTTTGACTTCAAAAGTTGGCTAGAGTGAACATACTGCCGATCGTTCTGCTGGATTGGGGGCTGTGGGCGGGCTTCTTGCTGCAATGGCTGGCCCATTTCTGAGCCTTGACTGCAGCCTGGCTGTTCCATTTCTGTGGTGCAACATTGAGAAAAACAAGCCCAGTGTAAGTAAGACCTCTGCAGAGAACAGCGCACCAAGACACGTGACACTTTGAAGATGGTTGTCTTTCGACGTTACCATTTCAAGCATGTTGCTTGCAGGGGGTTTCACGCTTCTCCTGTACTCATTGTGCTTGTCCACAATCTCCTTCTGCTCGGCAGTGAGGCGTTGAGCAGCGCCACCAGCTGCAGTGAAGCCACACAATTGACAAGAACAGCATTTTACCAGTCATCTTCGAACGGGAAAAAACATTATTATTAAATATGCTAATAACACCTGCGAGCTATAGACCAAAGCCCAGCGTTTAGCAGAGTTAGCATGAGCGTGCCAGCATGCGACGCCTTCAATATCAAAGCAACCAACCATTTTAACACATACCCGGCTTGTTGTTGTTATTCTTTTGAACCTCTTCAGAGGAGGAGGAGGATCCAATTCCAAGAAGCCCTAAATAAGGAACATTTTTTTAATTGTTAATTACCATCATTTTCCTTTAAAAAAGAAAAGAAAAGAAAAAGAAAACGATAACAAAAAAATGCCAACGCAAAACTTCACCAAATCTTATTTCAAGGGATAATAAATGCAAATACTTACGCTTAATGCTGGACTGGAAGAGAAGGAGAGACAATAGAAAATGAAATGTCTTACAATCATATATGAACAAATGCTTTTGAAGTGGTTAAGTGAAAAAAACGAAAGTATGTGTTGCATAATAACAACTCACAAAATTAGGGATGTTTGACCTTTGGATGAAATTTCAAAACTGACCAAAAATGAACTTCAGACGAAATTAATTTAACCCTCTCTTAGCTTGAGTGCACATGTCCAACTTTATAAAGTTCATTAGTTGTTGGATAAGATTCTGCTCTCTGAAAAGGCGATTAAGAGCAAAAAAAAAAAACAACAAGTACAGATCCATGAACCACCACTAAATATTCTGATACAATTAGAGATTGCCTATGAAGTAGTTCTCATCGTCGTGCTGTTCACAATAGGACATCATTGACACCAAGACAAGCGCGTTACAAAAAAAAGGTCACATGACGAGTTATTGAAACATCAAGATTTCGTGTGGCGGCACGTGCGCCACTTTAGCAGCTTTTTTCTTTTTTTAAGTAGCTCGTTTGAGACGGAAGAAATGACCACTGCGTGCCCCCCTCTTAAATTCCCCCCCCCCCCCCCCCCCCCCCCCCCGCTGCACAAGCTTCGTACATTTTCCATCAATTCAATTCAAATATCCTTTCGAGTAACCAAGAAAAGAAGACGTATCTTGTCACTTACGAAGAAAAAGGCGGAGGTGCCGGGCACCAGCACCGCAGCAATGATGCTGAAGATGCACAGGAGGCTCAGAAGGTTCATGCTGGGGGGATTCTCGTCCACGTTTTCATGTCGAAGGCCAAAACCCTGCTGCTATATATAGTGGAACTAAGGCAAAAAACAAGTCACCTGTTGGACGACTGCACAACCCCGGGGGGTATTTTGGAAACGTTTAAATGTAAACGTTTTGTTATTTAAAGGAGCATTTGTACACATGTATTTGCACATGTCCATAGTGACCACCAGGTCTTTAGGCATGGCTTTAGGGATGGTCTTCCAGCGCCGTCATCCATCTCATCATTTACACTGCACGCACATACCGCGTGTTTTCAAACGCTCCCCATGTGAAGGAGACAGGCATTTCCTCCCCAAGTCATTTTGTCGACTGCTCTCATCACCGAGCATTGTTTCCTACGCAAAGATTCTCGCCTACGCTAACACTCATTAAGTTGAGACACCGGGAAATACCGTTAAGCTTCAGTGTGGTTGCACACAGGGAAGTGCGTGACCCGGTGCTATACAGTCTGTCGGATGTTTTTTTTTTTTTTTTTTTTTTTTGATGATCAAAGATCGGCATCCTTCTCGTGTTGTAGTCGTGTACGTAATATCACAAGAGCTCAGAGACTCAGGAAAACCGCATCATCCGGACTGCAACTACAACTTGCTCTTTGGGTCTTCTGTCTTTTCTTTGTTATTCTATTTAATAAATAATAAGCAAAATTCTGCCCTAGAACTGTTTGCGTGTCCCCAGCTGTTTCCTGGAGGAGATGGTGTCAGTTCCAGCGCGACTGCGCCGTGGGCTGCTGCCTCTAACATCTCGCTAAACAGAACCCAACACCTATTTGAATGAAATGACACCACAGGCCAAACTGTCTGGCGGCATTTGTACGTAGGGAATCGACTCTGTTTTCTCGGGGCAAACTCGGATATGTTTGCGAGATGCAAATTTTTTTTTTTTTTTTTTAACAAATTAAAATGAAACTCTTTGTAGATCCGCACAAGGCTCTTTAATGAGTTGCTTCAGAGGATTAGAACGTCGCGCTTAGTAGTCGAGCGGCACAGGGAGACATTTTTTTTGACGAGTCATCGCTTTTTAACGTTTACATTATTGTGTATTGAAATACAACGTAGCAAGGCGCACGCCAACATTGTGACAAACGTTAGGATCGTCAGGAATGTTGGGGTTAAAGTGATGCAACGTAGCAGGTGTTAAATACTTTCTACCAGGGTACATGCCGTCGTATTGTAACGGTTTTGGAGGTTTTTATTTCTAGATATACTCTGAGTTACAGAACATGCTTTTGACCATTCCTCATCCGTTAAATCCACTTGCACGTCTGTCCTCCGTGCTTGGGAGTGAGCGTTGTGACGACTCTTCAGACACGCTTACAAACAGATCACACAATATTGAGACCTGCCCCCTGGAATGTAACAGCTTCAATGTAAGATCTTCTAGAGTGGATAGGGGAGGTGGTGTTACATTATTATTTTGCTTGGAAAGGATGAAACTTTTGAGTTGTATATATTTGGGGGGTGGGGGGGGGGCGGGGGGGTGTTCGGTGGAAATTCCATGTGTTGATTTGAGTTTCTCGAATGACATCGGAACCGAATGTTCACTGTACAGGTCAGCTACCTTAGCTACACCCTGGGTTGCCCACATTTTAAACCCTGGGTCCGCTCTACCGGGTTGGGAACCATCATTGCGACAGGCTAGTTGTTTCCTCCGGATAAGCTAGAACTTTACGCCAGACCATTAACATATTTTTGAGCAAAGGATTTTTAGTTTGTCTGAGCAATTTCTGTTTGCTGGCAGAGTATATGTATAGATTTATGGGAAGACTCATTAAGTGTGCTTCTATAGAAACCCACGTTGGAGTGTGGTTCCTCCAGTGTGGAGTGTGGTTAAGGTGAGAACAACAAAATTGGAAACTCTATGTTTCCAATACGTGGTGCACATTCAGACATAAGCCTGCATTACCAGTAAATGACAGATGGGTAACAAATAAAAAAATATATATTTTAAGCACTCTGGGAATGTTAATATTCACAGCCCTCTGGCGCCTTCTGGAGGGCAACAGCAATCTGGAAATATTTATCGGTCTGGAGTCGATGAGGTCTGAATGATTTGGCAGACAAATGTTTCTTTTTCTTTTCTAGTTTGTGAGTGAGGGTTTTTCTCGACTCAAACTCAAACAACAGGCAAAATGCTAAAAGGTTCTCCCATATGAAAATGAGAAAATGCAAACGTTTCAACTGGATTAAATGAAAACACTGCCATCTAGCGGCAAGAATACAACACAACAAGTTGCTTGAATAAGGAAAACGTCACATGATCTATCAAGTATCGAGTGTAAACTCTAAACCGTACGACAATCCCGACTAAATCGATTTTTATTTCTCTTTCCCTTTTCATTACTACTTTATTTTCCATTTTATATCATTATTTTGTGTCCAACAGAGAAGGACTGAGGAGATATCCATCATGTGTTTGGCCTGAAACTCTCTGTAAGAAAGAAAAATAAATTTTGACCTGGTTTTAAACAGTCCATTCTAAACTTGCTTTAGCGCTCAGCTAAAGTTTGTTTTGTATATTACTTGACAAGTAATAAGGGCTGCAACAACAACAATGGAGCGTTGACGCGTTGACCACATTGAAACTTTGCTTAAGCAAATCGTGTGCTCAGTGAGACTCAGCTAGATGTCTGTGAGAAGGTACAACGCTTTTAAAGCTACAGGAGTGAGTGGGAACAAAGACATTTCAAATATTGATTTAAAGGGACATTTCACCTCTAACAGGGCAAATATTTTCTAAAAGGGTTTTTAAGTCGGGGGACAATGGGCCAAATTGCACTCTGGGCCTCTGGTACAGTAAACTGCTGAAACAATTTGTTGGACTCTCACAAACGTTTAGTTAATTTATTGGCTCTTTTAAAAAAAACAACAACAACAATGTGGTTATGGGAAAGTTTAGAAACAACAGTGAAACCCAGACACTGTTGAGAAACCAACATCGAAATCTTCTTTCACCACTTCATCACCTACATTGTGTTTTGCATGGCAAAACTCAGTGTTCTGAAACTATAGGAAGATGTGGTAAAAAAAAAAAAAAAAATCATCTGATCAAAAATAGACGTAGGATTATTGTCAGGTTGAACACTGTAGACTTCAGGTTCACTATTAGCACAGGTACAATGTTGGGGCACCCACGGATTCCTCGCACAGTCATCTTTTTTTTTAATCTTATTGGAAATCATGCAACACTTCTGCCCACATTCTGACACCTCTGAGCAATGGCGTATATACCATTAACACAAACGTCATTCTCATTGTCATTTCTTTGGAGGCCTCTTATGTTTGATATCTAAAACTAGATTGAATTTAATGGTTTAAACTCTAAACCATAAGCGGCTCATTTCCTATAAACATTGTCAGGCTAATTGGGATCTATTCAGCAGCCGTGTTTAACTCTAAGACAATGTTTTCAAAGTAGATTGTAACTCAGGGTGACTTGAAGTGTTCAGAAAACGAGTGTTTTCAGAACACACAGACCCTCCCTCCGAAATGTTAAGATTTGTCTTTCAACTGTCATATGGCCTCCTCTACAGCCATCAGTCGATCTCTGTCAGCGCTCCCGTTGCAACACTCAATTTTTCAGGAAAAAAACACGACGGCTCACACGGTGGGACAGACGGCCAACTCGACCTTGGTCATATGGGAAAGCGCACGTGTCTGTTCAGTGCATAGGGTAAAAAAAAACAAAACAGGTGGGGAAATATGTCAAATTTGACTGGACGGTTATATTGAAACATATTATGGCCACGGTGTGTGATTTTATAGCAACGTGTGTGACATTCATCCCTGCAGAAGGGGGCTAACTGGAATGTTGCATAAGGGAAGTGATTAAGCCTTTTCCTCTGGGAGATTCATTTGATGTGTGGACTCTCCGCTTTTGCTTTGGGCATGTTGCTCATCTTCTCCTCACCTGGAGTGAAGCGTTTGGATCATTCTACTTTGTTAAAAATCGCAAAACCACCCACTCACCATGTTCTGCTCATCTGTAGAACTTGGTAAGGCCGTGATATCCTCCGTAAAAGCTCCTTTCTTTCTGGAAATGCAAACACTCGATATTTTTTTTTATTTTTCCCCAAATACGTGCATATGTGTTTTTTTTCTCTTCCAATCGAAAGTGAAGTCAAATTGGCCTGATCATAATTTACAATTACTGTGGCTCTTCAGCCAGTAGTCATGAAGCACCCACTTTAATACATTATTCATATACGATGCAGTAAAAATCATATTGTAGTTGGTGACAAAGTCCACATTCTGGCTGTGGTTACTTCAATTAGCAGCATATTTTGGCCACAGAAAGTGAATCAAGTTTTATTTCAATGTATTCTAGGTTGCTGCTAAACTCTGTTTAGAGGTCTGGGTAAAAAAATAAAGTAAAAATGGACCTCTGATTAAGAATCTGACGTCTCCTGTTTAGGAGAAGAGGAAAAAAAAAAATCAGAGACACGCAAGCTTCGATGCTGAATTTATTTATTCAAGGTTGCTTTACGTGACGCGTGGACGCCCAAGCGTTCAAGAGATCTCATTGGTGCACTTGCAGGACGCGGGACACGAGGAGGCAACGTTGCTGTTGCCGCAGCCCCACTGCTGCTTCAATTCCTGACAGTTGCTGTACTGGTCTATGTAGGGGCAGGGGTTGGCTGCAGAGGTGGGGGTGGGGGTGGGGGTGGGGGGGGGGGGGAATCAATGTTAACATCAGTAAGTAGGCACATAAACAAGGAAAGCAAATGTTCTGCACACTTCCTTTTCAGAGTGATTGTTAACACTCACTACACAGCTTGTTGTTGCAGGCTTTGCTGCAGTCTCCGCAAGTGGTTCCTGACTTGTATGGGTGGGTGTACTGGTAGTTCCCGCTGTAATGTTGTGCAACATGTCATACAGTGTATTAAAGATAATAAAAAATTGTGAGCAAAAATATATCATACAGTAGGAGGGGGGGGACGTTTTTGGACACTCTTTTAATTTTACTCTTTTTTTTTTTTTAACTTTTAAATTTTACTCAGTCCCAATTATTGTCATTAAATGTTTCCCAGATACGCTTCTTTTTTTTTTTTTTTTTTTTTGCTCCAAAAGGTTTGTCTGCATCAGAGGCACACACACAAATGGACATTCTTTTGTTGTTTGTTGTTAATAAGACAAAATAAGACAACTAAATTCTTTGTTTTTTACTTGTGCTTTTTGCAAGGGACGTCATCTTGCTGCAACATCCAGTTCCGAGATTCGGGGCTGAACAGCGCTTGTGCACCGTGTGGGTAAATGTGTGTGACGGCACAAAAATTAACTGCATTTGGTTACTTAAGACTGAATCTTAAGTCACAACTGAGGTGTCCAAAAACGAATTTCCACCATAATATAATATATTATGAAAAAAATATATCCAAGTATGTGCAATAAGTATATTACTTGGTCATATCAACTTGTAATAGCTTGTACATCTAATCTAAAATTGAGAAAAATTTAAATTGAAAAAAATGTGTTTTTAGTTTTTATATGGCGAAAAAAAACTTCAACTGAATCATCATTCAAAAATAATCGACAACTTTGCTAGAAATGTCAACTACACGCATGCAATAGTATTTCACTTACGGAGGGCAGTAATGGCAAACGTAGAAGTACTTGTAAGTGGAGGAGGGACAGTTGGCCACAGCGCAGCCCAGCTGGTTGGACCTGTACCACACAACCTGAGAGAAAAACAAGAAGAAGGAAACAAAACATTGAGAGCTGCGGGGCGGGGCCTTACCGTTCTGCAGATTTCACATTTGAACGCCGCGCGTTTTAAACAGCCAGTCAGTCGGGTGACCGCGACGCACCTGTGTGAAGTGTCCCACCACGCCTCCGTTGACAGATCCCACTCCGTAGCGCCAGTCCTTCACCTCGTCGTACCACCCCTGGATGGCGGCGCTCCAGCTCATCTTGGAGCTGGACATGTACAGGTTCTCCCCGCAGCCACTCGCTGCAAAACGCAGGAGATGGAAAGGAAGAAGAAGAAAGAAAAAAAAGGCCACTTTGTCACAATGCAAACCTAAATTTGAAAACACAACTACGCAATTAATCAATGGCAGGCCTAAGCTGATTGTTTAAGTGAAGAAAATAAAAGCATAACAAAATCTGATTTTCTTTTTTTTGTTTGAGAAAAAGTTCCTCTCTTTTATTATTCACTAGTGTAATAGATTTCTGAGCATTAAAGGTCTAGTGTGTAAAATTTTTAAGGAATCCCGCTGGCATCATATGACAACAGTTCTCCTTTTACTGTGCTTTGTGTGTTAAGCTTTTACCAATATAAAAAAAAACAATAAATCAAGCCAAATTCTACACACTCTACCTTTTTTTTGTGGTCAAATTCCATATTCACCATCACCTCATACGCTCTTGCACGCAAACTTTGACTATTTTAGTTTGCTGCGATAAAAGACCGGCAAAAGCATTTTTATTCCAACATCACGAGCCCCAGTGTTCATATGTCGTGAAAACATGACTTGTGACTTCAGGACAGTCGGCGGACAGCGGCGGGTCTTCCTTCAACCTACTGCTGATCTCTCTGTTGCTGCTATGGCTGTGCTTCATGGAGCAGGTGTTGGCCCACCGCTGAGCGTTGGCTGCAGCCTCCCTGTTCCAGCTCTGATGGGAGAAGTGTCAGCACAACCTGTTTAAACCTTTCTCTCCCCCCCCCCCCCCCCTCCCCCGCGTCACCGAGGGTTACGTGCAATGTCACATTTACAAACCGCCGCCGGGACCGGTCGAGAAGAGTTACCATTTGCAACATGTTGCTGGCGGAGGGCTTCACTCCTCTTCTCAGGGCGTTGTGCTTGTTTACGATCTCACTTTGCTCGGAGGAAGAGAGCGGGACGGTCCCTGACAGAAGAAAAATTAAATTAAAAAAATATATAGACGTATATGTATATATGTATTAAGTTTTTTCTTTTTTTGACGGCTTTTTACTTTTTCTCCCAACACTTGTTCGGTTTCTTTTGTGTTTTAAAAGTATTTAAGTGATTAAAACAATTTCTGTCAATGTAATTATTTTATTATAGTTTAATATATGTATATGTGTGAGTGTGAGAGACAGAGTATTAAATTCTGTTCTGCAGCCAAAGATACATATATGTATATATATATGTATGTGTATATATATATATATATACATATATATATATGTATGTATATATATATACATATATATATGTACATATATATATATATATATATAAATATATATATATATAGGGGTATATATATATGTACATATATATATATATATACATATATGTATATATATATACATATATGTATATATACATATATGTATATATTAAAAATGTGTAATTATCTTTTTACTCACCATCCTGTGGAGGGGGTTTTCAAGTCATAGGAAGATTCCAATACCGAGTGATTGAGAAAAATAAAATCTGGTTAAAATACCGAGCATGGGGGGGAAAAAAAAGCCAAAATACTTCTTTTTTTTCACGTATATGTTTTGTTTTTTGTTTGTTTTTTAGAGAGACAATTGTACATACAGCGTAGGGCGCCACGTCCTCTGCCAAGGCACCAGGCATGTGAAGAGCGGCCACAAGGCCGAGGGCGATTAAGGTCAATGGCAACATTGTGGTGAGTATGGTTGGGACTTGTCAACCGCTGAGGGCTGCGGGTGAGATATTTATATGAAGAGCCACACAGGGGGAAAATTAACCAAGGACGTCCGAATTTTGTGTGGGTGACAAAATGTAAGATAACACCGTGTGGCACCTGTGAAAAATCCTTCAGAATGTTTGGACACCTGCAGGCCTGTGTTTACAGTGCGATACAGATAAGGGCAAGGTTGTGTAATCTGTGCGGTGCCAAGCATGGTTGCGAAACTATGGCAATTGACCCACTAGATTGGGATTAAAAGTCCATTTTCTGTTCTCTTTACAGGAGGCATGGGCAAACTACGGAGCGGCCCACTGAACTTTAAGAAATTAGATTAATAGTAATTAAATGAGAAAATTAAGTAAGAAAAGCTCTGTATTTCATCCAATTTTTTCAGCGTCATTCTAGCGAAGAGCTAAATATCGTGAGGCTTCAAAGACACATATTTTGTTGCTATGCTTTTGTTCATTTATAATTGACATCAAAGCACTTTTTTTTTTGTTTTTTTGTTTGTTTTTTTGTTTGTTTGTTTTTTTACATATCCCATGATATATTTCTTTCTACTATGAGGTGGGTCACCAAAACACTCCATCCATCTGCTCCCGCTCCGGCCCCTATTATTGCCTACGAGTCAAAAAGTTTGCCCACAAGTGGTCTACAGGCTAAGATGCATTCCTTTAAGAACATGAAAATATGTTACCTTTCAAAAGAGCTGCTTAAATAATTTTAACATATGGTATTTAACCAAAAGGACGTCATTACCTTAATGCGTTGGGCTCCTGCTCTCCAGTCTCACCGTGTGGGAACAAACTCTCACAGCTGATTTATATTTACATCACCGCTTCCTTAAAATGACTCGGAGAAATTCAACTTCTGCAAAAGGCTGATGAAAACAAGGTGTTTTACGACATTCACCAATGTCTTACATGGTGCTCAAGAGTATTTGCCAATTGTTGAGAGTCATTTTCTTACTTCACTGTAAAACTTAATTGGCCACACGTGAATTCTGTGTTGTCATCTTTCCAAATTTGGGACTAAAATAACATAACTTACCTCAAGACATAACTGGACAAGTAGTTGCATGTTTGTTTTTTTTACTCTGGATTTTTACTTATGTTAACTCTTCTCAAGTGAATCTTGAAAGATCATTTATGTTTTCATCACAGCTGCCTTATAAAAGAGATATGGCAATATTGAACTTCTGCAAAAGGTTGGCGAGAACAAGATGTTTTACAAGATCATGCTGTAAGTGAACTCCCACCGCACCCACTCAAAGGATGCTCATTGCTTCATAGATTATCAAACCAGGCGCAAACTTGACACCTCAAGACAGCCAAATGCCTCGCAAACTGTCAGATTGAATTGCACACAAACAGCCGTCAGCCGCCACACAAGCTCCTTCAACACCTTTTCAGCAGTCACTACGCTAATCCACTTCACCAATGTCCTCTGAAATGAGTGTCTAGCGCGCTAGGAAGTCTATGCCAGAAATCATAAAAAAGGGTGTTAGGAACATGATGTGCATGCTAGTCTAGCGCTCTAGTGAAGTAATAAAAAGGGTGTAAGGCATAGGACCTACATGCAAAAAGCCACCGTTTAGGAAATGGGCCCTCTGTGATGTCACAAAATACCTGACATAGAGCCTATGTGAAAACTTTCTTTTTAAGCGCATTTGTTGGTACAACAATGTGTCTGTTTATGGTATTTCTTTGGCTGCAAACATAATTTCTTACACAATACACAAACACACATCTATATATATATATACTGTATATATATATATATATATATATATATATATATATATATATATATATATATATATATATATGTATATATATGAGGGCTGTCAAACAATTAATTTTTAAACCGCGATTAATCGCAGAAGCTTCCTAGTTAACTGCGATTAATCGCGGTTTGAATTGCATGTGTAAAGTTCTGCTATTTTGCATTTCAAGACAGTTTTAACCCCATAATGTAAAGTATTTCTCACCAAAAATCGGCCAGAGGAGCCGACTACGGCTTTTAAACACGAATGTGACCAACATGTTTTTTCCCAACACAAGAAGTAAACAGTTCAGATATTTTTTGCACAACTGGAGGGAGCAAAAGTAAAAAGTCGCCAAAAAAAGGAGACACTCGAAGAAAGCTTTCAGATACCTGAAAAATCTACTTAAGTACATCGACAAAGTATTTGTACTTGGTTACTTCGCACCTCTGTCGCCAACTCAAATATTGATATCTGACTAAAATATGATAAATTACCTTAATTAATTCAAAATCAAGTCCTACCACATGTATGTATGTATGTATGTATGTATGTATGTATTTACATGTGAAATAGTCGTTCAGTTTCCCCAAACGACATAGTTCAGGTGTTTCCCGTCCGCAGCGCGCTGCTTCCCTCCCGCGATTCACACTTGTAGGCGCAGCATCCACCGGGCATGCGCAGTAGCGCGGCTCGCCTGTATTTGTTCCTAGACATCATCATCATCATCACAGGTTGAGCAGCAGCGCTGGAGCATCCTTCTCTACACAAGACGCGGCGGGGAGGGGGGGAGAGTCTGCTGTATTTTCCGCGGGGCTGTTTCTCCCATCGCCGCCGCGGTGCACAGGGGATAACAGAAGGTGGGTGGGGGGGAGAAGCGGCAGCCATAAAATGAAGAAACGCTATGTGGACGCCAACCGACTGCGGAAGATGAAGAAGCTGAAAATCACGGAGAGGCTGTCCGAGAGGTAGCTTACTAGCGCGCGAGCGGAGCCTGACGGGGAGGCTGCTTTTGTTGTGGTGGCCGTCTTTGTGTGAAATTGTAGCCGTCGTCACCTGTCTGCCGTCCTCCCGAAGCGTTGCCCGGCCCTTTTTCCTTTCTTTCTTTCTTTCTGTCTTTCTTTTTTAACAGCGGGTCTTCGGCTGGGCCGAAACGCCGGGACGGACGGGAGGCGCCGGGTTCACCGTGCGAGTTCTACTTCGGCCGCACCGTTTGTTTACAGAAAGGCAGAAATCCGCGGCGGTGCAAGTTGACGTCGGCCTGCTGCTCGCAGCGTTACGTCTGCTGTGTCACCGCTCTCCGTGTTTTTTTTTTTTTTTTTTTTTAATATCGTCCGCGTTAGACTCGCACGTGTCCTCCTTTTATTTTATTTTTCTCGGGAATAATGTGTTGGAAGTCGCGCGGCGGAAAAAGGAGTGAAACGCCAATTTGCCGCTTTTCGGCGTCACGGCAGAGTGTCTAGACAGTCCAGACGGGAAAAGATTCGCTCATTAAAAACCCCACTTTTATCAAGTTTGGTTGACTTGAATGTTGAATGGGGCGGGGGGGGGGGGTGTCTTACGTAATACGTAAAATATATAGGTTGTGTTTCCAGGCAGACGCTGAAACGTGCTTCAAACATTGGGAACTGCCAGTATCTGCTTATCCTCCTTAATTGAGATTGTTTATTGCTTTTGTCGCTAGTTGTTGGCCTCATTTTGTTGTTTTAAATACAATACTATAATTAGCATGATGTATTTCAACGTTGTTTTAATTTCTGCGCAGCTACACTTGAGCAAAGCTCGTTTTTTTTTTTTTTTTTTAATGCTTTTTGCCGTCTTGAATTTTTGATTTCATTCATATTATTTTATTTAAAAAAGATTAGTAGCGTTTCTGAGCAAAAAAGTGGGACAAATTCTGAGGACCTTTGTCCAAATAAAGAGAGGAAATTCACAAGTGTGCACAGGAGGCAAAGGATGCTGTGGCGCTCCATCCCTCCCTCCCTCCCTCCCTCGCTCGCTCGCTCGCTCTCCTCCAGATGAAATATTGCCATGGTTACCAAACAAAGAAGGGACTGATGTGATGGCAGCCTATGGATGAGCAGAACAAAGGGGTAACGCACAACCTCTGTTTAGCTGCTAGCTGCCCAGCAAGATGTAGCGGAGGAACAGTCATTGTTCCGCTGCTCCTCTGCCCAAGAGGACGGACCGCCCGTTTAAGATGAACAAATTATATTATTCAACCACGCAAATGTGTTTATTTGTTGTTGGGGTTTTTTAATTAAATTATTATTATTTTATTTTTCAGTGGTTATTTTCGTCACCCGTACATGTGTGTGTGAGTGTGTGTGTGTGTTTGATGCTTTGGCTTAAAAGTCTATTTTTGAAGGGCTTCAGAGCGCTACTGAAGAACCGGCGCCGGCCAAGACAAAAACTGTTTCTTGTGTTTGCGCGAGAGCGATAAAGCCGCGGGCGTTGGCAGCCGTCTCGCTGATCCTTTTGTCTCCCCCTCAGCGCGTACACCGTCCTGAAGTTTATGATGATGTGGACGCTGGTGCTGCTGGCCGACTTCATCCTGGAATTCAGACTGGAGTATCTGTGGCCGTGCTGGCTCTTCTTTGGCAGCGTCTACACCACGTTCCACTGCCACGGGCTGGTGAGGGAATTGAACGCAGCGCCGCATTAATATGCGTTTGTGTTTTTTTTTTTGTAGTTTTGTTGTTTTGTAATAACAACACAAGTCTTCTGTGTATCTGCAGGTCATCTGTGTTGTTTTCGTCTGCGCTGCGTTCACCCTCGACATCTTCTGTTTGATTTTCGTCCCCCTGCACTGGCTTTTCTTTGTGGCCAGCACCTACGTCTTATTCAACTACATATGGCACACAGGTGAGTGGCTGCAGCGTTGACTGTTCAGCAATGTTGTCAAGCGACGACGATCAAAGATTTCCTCACGCTTTGCGCTCTCTTTGTCCGAGCAGAGAAAGGCATCTGCATATCGACGGCGTCCCTGTGGATTCTGCTGGTCTACACGGAGGCTTCGCTTCGCCTCAAAGACCTGAAGACCTCTCACGCCAACCTGTCTCACCTCTTTGCCGCACACTGGTGTGTTGATGTCATGCACGGCTCGACAGAGTTGTGGCACTTTCCCGATTTAAAATGGGCAAGAATTGATATCTCACTGGGCAGATTTAGGATTTTTTTTTTTTTTTTTTTTTTTTTTTTTTATACTCTGCATTGATAGAGAAACAAATCTTTGGCTGTTCTGACAATTCACAATTTCAAATTTCAAAACTTCAATAAGAGATTAGTCAAATTAAAAAAAGCACTAATACGACTGTTCATTCGTAAAATTGGATGCTGCCCGGCGGCTCGTGAAACTAATTCAAAGTTATGGACAAAATCCTTCCCCAGCCCGCTGTGTGTTATTATCAATCGCCGTCAATTTAGCGCGCCCAACTGGGTGACGCTCCAAGTACGCAGTGAAAGTGGGAACCAAATTACCACGCCCAAAATATTTCTGAGATTTGAATTGTAGCAGGAATCAATTAAAGTTGTATTTGCACAACAGGTATGCGACTTTTCACACTCTTTCCTCCTTCTTCGTACCCCCCCACCAGCATCGGATACCCGGTGGTCTACCTGGGCTTCTATGCCACCTGCTATTTCACCAACATCTTCAAGCTGCGCATCCAGAAAGCCGTGCAGAACGACAACGACTTCCACATGCACCTGCTGCAGAACTCGCTGCCTCCCGTGTTGCAGGTTTACCCCAAGAGCGGCTCAGATGGCAGCGGCTGTAAGTATTTTTTTTATCGTATTTGAAGTTTTTTTTTTTTTTTTTTTTCCAGTCTCTTTTTTTTGGTACCTACTGGACAGGGATGAGTCACACATCCTGCATAGTTAATTTTTATGCAGTACATCCGGGTAGGGCTGTGCCATTGATCCATTTTAAATTGAAATCGGATTTATTAGTCAAGACCAGTGTTGTTGGGATTACTCCATAAAAGTAATCCAAGTACTGATTACGGAGTAGACCTTTAAAAAGTAACACACACACACACACACACACACACACACACAGAGTAATGTTACATTACTCCAATATTTAAAAAGTAGTTTAATTACAGTAGTGGATTACTTAGTAATAGATTACTCGCCAACAGTGGTCAAGTCGATGTTAAAAGAAAATCTTAAAATTGATTTTCCTCTCGCATGCTTCCGGGCTGTGCGCCAAAGTGTGAAAGTGTTGCACTTTATTCATTCGTCATTGTTCAAGGTGATGATGATGACAGACAGCTCAGGTTGTCACTTTCTCCAAAGGGGGATTCATTTGTGTTTGGTTCTTAAGTTTTCACTTTATTCCCAAATAAGGGAACTTCATCTCCGCTTATGAAGAACCCTTTTCATTTTCATGTTTGACGTTTGTTGAGAGTGAGATTCTCACTTCATTAATCCCAAGGGATTGATCTTTGTACTGTATCGTTGCACTTCATAACCAATAGGGAAATTTGTTTGTTATTTTTCTTTAATAATAAAATATTTGAAATCATTTATTCCATTGTCTTCTGTAGTTTTACCAAAAAAATCTAAGAGAAAAAAAAAATTGTGATTTTATTTTAAATGTCCAAAATCGCCCAGCCAGGACAAAAGAATCTATAAGAGGACTTAACCTAGTTTTCCCCCGTCTGTTCCTGCAGGTTCAAAGTGGAAAATAAAGCCCGACTCGACTCAGTACCAGTGCCAGAACGGCTCTCTGGTGGCTCACGACGAGGGCCACATGGTGGACTGCCTCCAGATCCGCACCGTTGAGAAAGTGGCGGACAAGGGGCCGCAGGAAGTTAAGGCGGCCGAGCCGAACCGACGGCCGTCGCCGCCCAAAACCGCCGAGTCCAGAGACTCGCCGCACTGCGCCGCGACGGGCCGACCGGAGCCGCCTGCCGCTCCGGAACACCTACCTCAAGATGAGCC
Organism: Nelusetta ayraudi; assembly: GCF_046127955.1. NCBI lineage: Eukaryota > Metazoa > Chordata > Actinopteri > Tetraodontiformes > Monacanthidae > Nelusetta > Nelusetta ayraudi. Next base: position 8,295,844 of record NW_027466102.1, read on the forward strand.
GGCCAGCAAAGCCCCCCGGGCCGCCAAAAACCCCTCGCCCAAGGCCCGCCGAGGCAGCACGAACACTCCGTCGCCCCCCGCAGGCAGGGCGGAGAAAAAGCAGAGAGCGGCCTCTAAGGCGCCCAGCCCCAGCTGGGACGGGACGGACAGGAGCGCCGCGGCCGCTCACAGCCACCACGCCGAGCAGACCAGGTGCGGCTCGGCTCGGCTCGGCTCGGCTCGGCTCGGCTCGGCTCGGCTCGGCTCGGCTCCTCCAGCCTCAAGGTTTCATTCCATTTCTTTTCGCTTACCCCCTCTGTCGCCCCCACGCAGGCTGGAGCAGGAGCTGAGGAGGCTGAAGGCCGAGCTGCAGGGCAGCCGGCAGAGCGAGCAGGAGCTGCGCAGCCACGTCTGCAACCTGACCAACAGCGAGAGGAGCCTGAGGCCCGAGGTCTCGCTGCTCAGGCAGTCCAACATGCTGCTCCAGAGCAAGTGAGTTTCCCGAAAAGCCCGTCTTTGGCGCCCCCCTGTGGAATAACACCTCAGCGGAACCGTCTGGCCCAGTGGTGGGCAAACCTTTTGACTCGTGAGGTTTGACAGAGGGGCCGGAGCAGGAGCAGATGGATGGAGTGTTTTGGTGACCCACCTCTTAGGAACAAAAGCGTTACAACCAAACGCTTTGTCTTTTATTTTCTGATTAAACGGTTGTTTTTGGCCAACAACTACACATACAAATTTGCTTAATATAAGACTGACTGAATTCAGTAAATACATCAGCTGATATTATCCATTCAAATTATAAAGGCGCTCATTTGATTCGATGAGATAGCACTTTATTTATCCCAAACACAATTATTGTGCCAGATGGCACCAAATTTACAATACAACAATTTCTAATGTTATTATTATTATTTACATTTTGTTATTTGTTATTTTATCAGATGATTGATCATTTTAAATGTGCTATTTAAATGGTTGATCCAGAGTCTCATGGATTCGTGAAGAATTTTGGTCTGAGCTCCACTCTCTGTTACAACGAATATCCCTTTTCAACCCAACCTGCAATTTTTTTGTCTCGTGAATCTATTTATTGTTTTGATAAGTCTCCCTCCCTAAATCATTTCCTATGATGAGCGTTTGATGGCTCCTCCTCAGGATTCTTTGTCTGACGAAAACCAAGCAGAAGGACAAGCAGAGCAGCGCCATGCTGGAGAAGAAGACCAGAGCTGAGACGGAGGCCAGACTGTCTGTGGAGAAGCACCTGGCCGAGCTTCAGGCCCAGAAACTGGAGGAGGCGGCGAGCGCCGCTCGGAGCCTGACGACCAGGTAAGCGCCATCAAATCCCCCCCCCCCATCCCCTTCACCTCCCAGCAGCCGGATGCATGAAGGTGCCCCCCCACACCCCGGTCGCTAAGATTTCCTCGGGCAGCGTCATGAAGTCTGGCACGCTGCCAACTGAGCGTTTTTGATATCGCGCCAGTTTCAGAGCAACGCAGATATTTATTGCTCTCCTTCTGACCAGACCGGCAGAAACGGAGAGCTGTTCAGCTGGTGACTCATGTCTGAAACTGCCTGAGAGCTTCTGTTAGATTGCCGAGAGGGATTCAGCAGGATTGGGGCTGTTCTGCGGATCTGCTTCCAACATTTCTGGCGGAGCTTGTTTGCTGAGGAAGGAAGTCATTTAAAGGTCCAGTGTGATATTTAGCTTGATTTGTGCTTTGTATATTGGTAAGACCTTAACATACTGCCCATAAATACTTATTATATATTGTATATACAATAATATATATATATATATATATATATATATATATATATATATATATATATATATATATACACAAGAGAGTACCGTCGGTGTGTGTTGGTTCTTGAGCAGCAGTGTCTGTACATCATGTGTGTGTCTTCAAGAATTGTTTTGGAACAGTCAAAATAAAATGCCCTTTCAGATTTAATACCAGCACTTGCCTTGTGTCACATTAACATAATTACATACGCCGGGACCACGCTGATACATGATCGGCGTCGGGGGGGAGGTGAGGGGCCGGGGCGCTCAAGTGTTTCCTTTGCTGTGTCATGTGGTCTCACCCCCTCCAGCGACTCCCCTCCCTCCCTCTCACAGTCGCTGTCTCCCCGTCTCGCCCACAGCAGGCAGGAACACTGTGAAACCCAAATGTTGAGGAAACGGGCTAAAGAGCTAGAGACAGAGTGCAAGCAGCTGCAGCTGGAGTGTCAAGTGAAAGAGGGTCGCGTGCTAGAGCTAGAGGGTGATGTCGAGGTATTATTTTTTTTATTTATTTTTAAGATGTTTTTTTTTTTTTTTTTTTTTTACCCCTTCCACGTTATTTGGGAATGAGCCTGTGATTGTTTTGCTCAGTGTGCTGTGAGTCTCCAGTGGTGCCGTGTCTTCAGTTTGCTCATGTCGCCTTTTCTGTTTAATATTTTTATTGATGTGCATACAAGAATGAATAACAGAGGTATCCACATACATCTGTGTGCAAACAGTAAAAGCGATCTTTGAACCTATGTATACACCTTTGCATTTGTATATTTTTATATTTTAAAGAACAGCAATAGAAAAAAAAACAAAAAAACAAAACATCTAAAATTAGATATTCAACAGTCCAAGCACATGAACAAAATAAAATTATCCGCGTAAGAAATCATGTCGCCTTTTCATTTTATTTATTTTTTTAAATTTATTTTTAAGTTCTTGCCGCCTCGTGACACAGCTTCTCGAATGGCTTCACCGGTGTGTTTGTCAAAGTGTTGGCCTGCAAGTTCACATAATTCACTCTGATGTCGTGTTGGTAATACAGCAACGGCTGTTTGTGTTGTTTTTTGATGTTTTGGCCTGCGCATGTTGTTGTGTACTGTGCTGTTTATTTTAATAGCAGACTCTCCGTCAAGCATGCTGAAGCCACATTAAGGTCTTTTCATAATCACTCTGCCGCTTTTAAGAGGGGGAGGGGGGGGGAGAGAGAGAGACAAGTAAATGGAGTAATTTCATAAAATGTTGCACATTTTTTCACTGTGTTTTTCGTGTGGCCAGCCAGATTCATCATCAGTGCGTGGTGACTGTTTGTTTTTGTTTTTTGTTTACTCTTGAGGTGCATTGGTTCCCCGAGCAAACAAACACAAATGCGTCCATCCACACATAAAGAAAACAGAGAATCGGACGACGCAGAAACGCTCGGGGAACCACTGCGCTTTTTTATTCCCCGCCTCCTCAACGTCGACGTTTTCCTTTTCTTTCTTTTTTTTCTCACGATTATTTGTTCACGTTATCCCGCATGTTCTCCGGACTCTCTCTGCAAGGCTCTGGGGAAGTACCGCTGCGTGGAGAAGGACACGGACCTGCTGCTGTCCACTCTGTCCGCCATGCAGGAGAAGGCCCAGCACCTGGAGTGCAACCTGAGCGCCGAGACGCGCATCAAGCTGGACCTCTTCTCCGCCCTGGGGGACACGCGCAGGCAGCTGGAGATCGCTCAAGGTAGCTCACTCTCGCTCCTCGGGACTCACTTTATTTCTTTGTGCCGGAGCGAAACCGGTCAGACCCGACGTTAGCCGCACGTTGCTGGCTAGCGGCTAAGCCCAGGGGTCAGCAGGCTTTTCGACTGGTGTGCCACAGTGAGTTTTAAGATTTGACGGAGGAGCCTGTAAATATGAGGGATAGGTAGAAAACATGTCACGTGACTGCAATGTCAATTGAAAATGAACAAAAGCAAAGTTATAACAAAATCAGTGTCTTTTGGAGCCGCGTGGTCTTTGGTTCTTTGCTGAAATGACTCTTGAAACACTGAATGGATGAAATTCAGCGATTTTTTTTTGACTCACTTACGATTAATTTAATTTCGTGTGGGCCGTTTTCAAAAGCTTAACAGGCCGCGTATGGCCCCTGGGCCGTAGTTTGCCCAAGCCTGGGCTAGCCTCTGTGCATCACAGTTCAACTGCCATAGCCGATGTATCACAAATAGAATAGAATAGAATAGATTAAAATAGAATATAATGCCTTTATTTATCCTACAGTGGAGTAATGTGCACAATTACAGCTGCATATACAGTACTAAGAGAAGATGGAAAAAATTCTATCAGTGGAAAACAAAATAAAGTTTTAGACACTGGCCCTTTAATCTCACTAGCTGCGTTTCCATTACCTCTAGAATTGCACAAAACGCTTATGCGCTTCACATTCCATTTGATGGAAACGCCTGCAAATCGCAATTGTGCCTTGTCAAAATTTTTAGAAATATCACTTTCATTTTGCGAAAATCCGTAATGGAAACGCAGCTAGTGACTCACTTCACCTGTCAGGAGACCACCGCAACAAGGGCATTTGAGGAAATCCAAGTAAGCAATCTGAGTAGGCTATCTGTGGTTCACAGTAGTGTATAGAGGAAAACAGTACATTCAATGACATATATAGAAATATACTGTATACGAATAAAATAAAGCCAATTGATGCCAATATTAGACTTTTAAATATTAAAAAAAAAAAATGTTTTAAAAGGTTTTAGACAGAAGATGTTCTTAAAAACACTGTTGAAAAGTAGGCAAAAGCAACTTCTCTTTCCACTTGTGGATGTTTTTGGGATGTTCCGTAAGAGAGTTCTCCTTGGGTTGGCTCCGTGCTCCTCAGATAAGGTGATGAAGCAGGACCGGGAGATCCGGGAGATGAAGCAGAAGATCGCCGAGGTGATGGCCGTCAGCCCCGGCGTTTCCTACATGGCTCCTCGCCACCCGGTGCCACAGTACCTCACCAAGCTGCTCAACTCGGAGCGCTACATGCTGACGCCGCGCGCGCTGATGTACCAGTGTTTGAAGAAATAGCGCCTTGGCCTTCGTCGCCGTCCTCAGACTTTTATTTATTTATTTTTCTCCCGGGGTGAGGGGGGCGGAGCCGAACGGCCCCGTTTGGCCTGCGGACGTTTACTACTACTACAAAAAAAAAAAAAAAAAAAGCCAAATGACACCACGGAGTCGTCTTCTTCCAGCAGCGAGTGGAACCGTCACGAGAATCCACGAGTCGAATGCCTTTTTGCTACGATGATGGTGCTAACTTGACATTGACCCTCGATCACCTGACAGCGAGGGCTGAGAAGTCTTGACCCCCCCGAATATTTGTTATGCAGAGGTGCCGTGTGCTGACAACAAAATGAAAGTGTTTTTGAATTTCCGAACGCACCGTGCAGCAACTCGGAAAACATTTTCTGTAGAAGAAAATCTGCCTTGATGTCTAAACAAGCACATTTCTTCTCACAGCGAAACCTTGAATTCGTCTTTGGTGTGTTTTTTATTTCACTTTTCTTTGAAATAGGCTGGAGCGGCAAAATACGATACGACAAATGGAGCGCCGTCAAAGTTTCAAAGTAACCGGCTGAAGTCGAGGAAACGCCACTATCATGGCCTGATCAATGAATTTGGTCGATCAAGAGGTTCAAACTAAAGCAGCTAAAGGGAATTTAGCCATCAGTCTTTCTTTCTTTTTTTTTTAGTTTCCTATTCATTCAATTGTTCTCAGTAGGGTAAAAAAAAAAAAAAAAAACAACATAAAAAAGCCCAAGTCAGATATAAAGGTTTACATTTCATGCTGCGAGTGGTTTTTATACTTTCTTTTTGGCTAAAATGTGTTTTTCTTATACAGGATTAGCTTGAATCTTTGTTGCAGAAATGTTTTTTGTTTTTTTTGTTTTTTAATGGGCTCACTTAGATATCTGAAAAAAAGAGAGCTTGGCTGACATTACCGGTGCCCAGTACACCTGCTTTGTGTATTTGGTATTGACAAAGTTAATCCGTACCTGAAACATGAAAGTGTGTGCTACAATCATCTCTGGCCCCTTCGACTTGATGGTTGCCGAATGGCTCGGCACGGAAGCCAGATTGCTCTCAACAAAATAACAGTGAGCAAACTCCTCCTGTAACTTGGTGCACCCATTGAATGGAGGAAAACGTATTGGAAGTATAAAGTCCAGCACAGCGTGACAAGAGATGTAGGCTGAAAAAAAAAGTCCCTCGGATAAAGAATGTCGGTCAGTTCAACTTCATCAGCTCCAACCCAATCAGTCCGTCAGGCTGGAAAAATAAACTACGGAAGTACTCACTCGATACGGTTATTGAACCCAAATATTGAAATACCTCCAATTCTTTCAAACGATAAATCTATGAAACAACGTTTGAACATTTTCAAATGATTTTTCAATAAGATTCTCTTGTCTGTGGTCTGTACATAGTTCATTAAGATAAACTTTGAATGGCGTTGGAATTGTGCGTTGAGTTCATAAGATTGATGGGAAACGCAATTCCGAGCAAAAAGTTATGGTTACAAAAAAAAATATATACATATATTTATGTGTCCAGTCAGTTTGGACGTGTCAGGTATTTGTATGAACCATTTGTGACTGAAATCCGGGAAACAATCTTTAATGATGTTTGGCGATGAGAAAGAAAGGGAAAAGACACGGCAAGTCAAATTGGATCGTCTTTTTGTAGCTGGCGGCTACATCGTTAGCATTCGGCCGCTCTTGGCACCTATAACACTCACGGTGCAAAACAAGGTGCACGGGAGTGTATTTTCACACAGACCTCGACTGCATTGGAGGCGGAAGACATGGTGGACAAATTCAATTACTGTGCCTATATGCTGTATCTTAGTTTCAAACTGGGAGCTAAAACAGATTTTAATGTGAAAGAGTAATGTGTTTGCATTGAAGTGCTATGTACTGTTTTTGTATTTATTTTTTATTATTTATGGGGGGAAAAAAAAATAATGTGTACAGAATTTAAAATGCCCACGCAGCTAAAAAAAATTCACACTCACGAACTTGGATGTCGCCATTTTTGGTAGCTTTTTATTTAGTGTGTGTTTTATTAGGGTGTTTTCTAAATGGGGGGGAATTCCGGGGGGGAGAAAACAAACTATTTTTTAGTCTCGCTGTACTTTTATTATTATACTGCTGTAATTTTGTACGGCACTGTGTTTGTCGGCATGTAATGTGTTTTACCCAACTGCTTATTCGAGCACACATTGTGACATTGAGTATGTACATCGATTTTCTTGTACAAGGGCTAATGGTTTAAGATTTCGAACAAATACTTCAGTGACACTCTGAGGGTGGAAATCAAAAGTCCTGATGCACCAGGATGTTTTTTTTTTTTTTTTTTCCTTTTTGTATAAACAATTTAAACTGTCTCACCTGAATCTGTTCTATGCACAATGGTACAAGACAAGATTTCCTTGTGTGCGATTTTTCATTTAGGTCTGACATTCCGAATAAGTCTGTACGCACACTAGGTTAGGGTCATGTCTCCAGTACACAACATCATTTCTCTATATTATACCCGGTTTGTCGAGTCGTCGTTTATGATCGCTTGCGATGGAAGCCCGTCTGTTTTGTAGGAGGTTGGTGGTTAATTCCCCCCCCCCCCCCCTCGACGTAAAGAGAAGAAGAAGAGTTAGCTAACTTGACCTGGGAGCGAGAGGGACTGTGACTCAAAGTAAACAACAGTTGCAGGTGAGGAAGTGTATTGTTATTTACGGTAGAAGGTCACATCACACACCCTCTCTGTCTGTTCACAGCAAGCTTCTTTTTTTTTTTTAATTATTATTATTATTAGCGAGAAACAGAAGCTGACCATCCAGGTTTAGCGTTATATCAGACATCATTTCAGCTAAGGTTAGTATGTCCAGCTCGTTCACGTGTACACTCTGCAAAGCCACTTTGTTTTGGCCTACATGCTGTGACAAACTGCGCCCTCTAGTGGTGGAAAAACAAACACACGGAATGCCTCTTTAAATGCGTGTTAAAATAAAACCAATTGGGAAAGAAGCAACTAAATCAAAGACAATTCAACAGGAAAATATCTTAACTATTTTTTACAGGTCACAAACACACAAGGTTCAATAACTGCCAGATACTGAAAGTTGTGGTTATCCTGGGAAAAAAAAAACCCAAATGGGCTGGAAAACCACATTTTTTTGACAATTCAACAGCCACATAATGAAAGTTTGTGCGGACGGCCTATGTTAAAATATCGATCTATGACGTCATTAAGCTATTTCAGACCTATTTCTCCTTGATTTTATTTTAATTGGCGGCTGGCACACAACTTGAAGGCGCATTACCGCCCCCTTCTGGACTGAGGATGAGTAGACTCGCTGATAAATTGAATCATCACATTCCAATGGGATTTTATAGAATTTTCCATTAGGTTCTCTCCTCATTTACCGGAATTGATTAAATACTTAAATTGGCTCATAACCTAATTTTATTTTTCCAAGAATGATTTATTGTTTAATTATTTTAAGAAGCAAGAAAGAATGCTCAGTGCAAGCCTTTTACCACAAGCATTGTAAAAGCCACACTACTAATGTTTAAAGAGGACCAGGAAATAATTGAACAGCAGTAAACCTTTTTTATAATTGACTTTTAAATAAATCAATTGCATTCATAATGAAAACAGTCATATATATTTATGTGTTTTTGATTGTTTTTTTTTTTTTTTTTTAGTGCATTTATTATCAATAACGTGTTTAACTACTCGTTTAATTTTTCACTTGAACATTTATCTGTATCTATATTTATCTTCCTTTTCATCCGGCTGCACCAAAGTGACAGTTCCTGGTCACATGTTCAAACTGTCATGAACATCCCCACACCACCACCCAGGTTGGATCACTTTTTAGGGTTCATCTCGCTGAGCTACTTTAACTGTTGTTGGACTTTAAAATCCAAAGGGTCCACAGACGAGACCGCCGGCCTCTGACACCACAGCCGGGCCATGATCACCCTGTGAAAGTGGAAAAACAAAAGATTAATATCTAATGACATGAATCATCAAATGAATCCATAATTCAAATAAAGTTCTACCTATATCATTCAAAATGCAATGCAGCATCGCATTTGTGTTGAGTGGTAGGAAAAAAATTGGGAGGGGGGGTGTTTCAGACTTTGAATGAAATGAAACCAACTTACCAGTGAATTGATCTTAGAAAATGTTTGTTTTTTTGTTTTTTTCGACATAAAAATCACAAGTCAAAGCAGCACTGCTCGTAAAAAAAAAAAAAAGTTATAGGTGGTCAAATGGAGAGCCCACCGTGTGGCGGGAGTTGATTTGTGGCTGTAAACAACGCCGGCTGTGGGGGGATGTGAGCACCAGGGATCTTTATCAGCCGCGGGGAGAAGAGGAGGTGGGGGAGGCCGTGGGTGCCACATGGTTTGAAGAGCCATTGATGAAGCTCCAAGGCATGTGGAGGATTGGCTTATTGTCTGGAATGTTGGGTGGGGGAGAGAGAGAGAGGAACTCTGGCAGGATCCAACTTCTTCTTCTCTACCCTAAAAAAAAAAAAAAAAAAAGGAAAAAAGATTAAATGAAATGTTGAAGAGCAACCTGAAAACTCCTGAGCAGCAATAATGGAGAAACAATGACTGACCCCCCCCCCCCCACACACACACACACACACACACACACACACACACACACACGGATATTCTTTCTCCTCCTTTTCCTCCTCCATTCCCTTTAAGTGCAATCTGTTGGCTCGCCAGTTCAAAAAGAAACTGAAGAAATCTGCCCGCCTCCCCCTCCCTCATCACGCCATGCTGCCAGCTTCTGTTACAGTGCCACTATAAAATATTCATCCATGGAAAAATCTCTTTGATTCCAGCCGGGGGTGACTCGTCTTCACGCGCGCCAGGGTTGAAGTCATGTAACTCAAACTGGAGCGTCGGCGGACTTGAGCTGCGCCACTCAAACTCTCTGTCATCATCACAACACAGCGGCGCAGGGAGGGAGGAAGGACTCCGGCTCGGAGCCGCTCACTTTTGGGAGTTTTGGAGGTTAAAAGAAACAACATAAAACCAACACCAACAGCAGCAGCACGGAAGGATGTCTTCTCCCTCTCCGACTGGTGAGTTCTGGCGAGTGATCGCTGAAAATTACGCGCAAATTTAGCGTCCGTGAAGAGGCGCTGGGGTTCTCCCCCACGCTGAGGACCTGCTGGAGCTGACCTGAAATGACCGGTGCGTGGTCGGTGCTGGCGTCAGACGGATGGATCGGCGCAATTTGTGTTATACATTTAAAGCTGAGCGCAGGTATACGGACTACAGCTACATTAACTATAGCACATTATTTTGTCCGAAATGAAGGTGGAAAGAAAAAAAGTATATATAAAAAAAAAGATAAATTACAAGCGCATTTACTTTTGGTTTGATATATTTTTTTTAGGCTTGTGGGTGCATTCAGGGACGTAACTTGAACAGGAAAGTGCGGGAAAAACGACATTTCAAAGGTCTGAACCGACACCAGAGACCCGGAGTAGGTTTAGCGTTAAAGAAAGTGTTTTCTCGGGGTGAGTTTTGTCTGCATGTCATGGTTTAAAATGTTCAAACCTCGAATTCAGCGAAAGGGGGGAGGGAAAGAGGGAGAAAATTAAAAGACACAAATAACGCCGAATTTCCGGATGTGAAAGTCGATGTTTTGATCTATCGAGTGCATTTTTCAGCCGCTTCTTCTTCTACTACTACTTCTTTTTCTTCTTCGGCGGCTTCCTTCCCTGTGACGTCACCGACTATTTTATTCAGATATTTTGTCCTTGTTTACACGTCGGAGGAGGCTGTTGTTGCTCTCGAGTCGATATTTTCTGGCATTTTTGAGAAGGTAAAACTCACTATAAGACTACCTGGTGCCGTCGCCATCCTAAGTACCAAAAGGCCAAGCGTTTTTGTTGTTTGTTTGTTTTTTTGCTTGGAGGGAAAGTGTTGAAGGGGGACAAATAGCAAAAGAAAATTGCCATTGACTGAAGTTGTCTCGAAAATATCGATCACACCCATTCAGCTATTCAACGTCATTTTAAACGTGCCATTCCCCCCGAGATGGTGAAGTAAGAAGCTGCAAGAAGGAAGTAGAAAAGTTTGGGATTTGCTTCAGAGGGGGAGAATGTTTTAGCTGAGATTTTAAAAAAGTAAACGAATGAGCTGTGTTGCCCTTTTTTCGTTTTTTAAAAATAGTGCCAAACGAAATTTGCGAGTCTTTGAGGAAGAGAAGACAAATGAATTGCTAACCTCCTTTTTTTTTTTTTTTTTTTTTTTTTAATCTGTGCTTCATAATCTCCATGGGTGTGGAGAAAGTGGCGCGAAAAGACGAGTTTCGTTTTTGATTTAAATGTATTGAGATTCATAACCAAAGAAGACATGCGTGACGTTTGCGTTTGAAAGGTTTTTGGCTGTTTTGCCGTTGTTCACACCTTGATAAGAAGAGAGTGTGGCGTGCACGGGATGGCCTGCGATGCCCCCCTGCTCGCACCGCCCTCCAGAGGATGGGGAGATCGCAGGCTCCTGGTGTCTGGAATGCATGAAGCAAACGACAAATATTCGGGGCCCTTTGACTTAAAAAAGAGAGAGAGAGAGGGGAGGAAAGAGGAGAGACGAACCCACTGAACCCTTTGAACCGCATTGACGGGGTAAAGGCAAATTTCCTGCGGGAGTGTGCGGGGCTGAGGTGTGGGGGTTGGGTGAGGTTAGCTGGGGTGAGGGAGTGCAAAGTCTGCTCAGAAAAAGTTTGCTATTCAAACAGCTCAAGAATGCACTTCCTCTGCCCGTCAACTTTAAAGGATTATTGTAATGTGTTTTTGAGTGGGCAATTTATGGAGTAAAAAAAATATATATGATCAGAGTCCAGTTTTGTAACAAACCCTTTAGTGACACTAATATGCTGCAAGAGTTAACTTCATGCTAGTGGCTCTTACCAGCTGAAATATGTTTTTAAAGGAAATAACATCTTGTCTTTTGAGATGTTTTGGTGTTGAAGGTTTTAGTATAACGTAAAGTTTGCCAGTTGGTTTCTCAATTGAGCAAAGTGGCTAAAACAGAGTTGAAAAAGACTATCATTATTTTTTCATTTTCTGGCCTTGTCAAAACCTTTTTAAACAGAAAGAGTGGAGCACAAAGCTAAAATATGCAGTTAAAAATTCTAAGTTGTTTCATGTAACATGCCACAATTTATATGGCAAAACAAAGTTGAATTTCACACAGGAATGTGCCATCATGTTGCTATGTTCATCACATCACAGCCTTAAAGTCACGAGTTTGAAGTTGTGCAAATCATAAATGTATTCTTTTTCATATTTAAGTTTGCTCATTTTTCAATCAAACAATTGGCTTTTGTTTTCTTTGACTTTTTCAGAAAACAACACAATCTTACTGCGGCAGCAAAAGAATAAAAAAAATTGACTTTTTTTATAGAGTGTGTATTTTTTCAGTTAATAAAAAGAAAAAATGTAGGAAGTTGTTATTTTTGCAGGAAAAAATGTTTTTTTTAAATTATTTGTTAGCAAATTTGAAGAGTGAACAAAAGTTTAAAGGAAAGACAAACAAAGTCATAAAGCAACTTTGAAAACGCTCTTCTTATTTCTTTGTATTTAAAAAAATTGCTAAAGTAAAGTATCTCTTTATGCAAGATGTTCATTATTTCCTGATTCCTGAAGTTTTTTTTTTAATTGCAGAAGCTAAAATAATAGGCTAAAGTTATAAACACAGAAGAAAAGGGAAACATTAAAGCAAAACTACAAAAAATGTAGGACAAACAAAAGTTGAATTTTAAGATTTGTTTTTAGTTTGTGAATATAAAATAAAGAACGTAAGAAAGAAGGAAGGAAAGAAAGAACAAAAGTAAGAAAGAAGGAAAGAAAGAAAGAATAAAAGTAAGAAAGAAAGAAAGAAAGATCACAACTTTTACTTTTTGCAAACATTGAAAAATAAGTATTTATTGCTGGCATGCTTTCCTGAACATGCAAAGGGCGAAAAGATTGGACAAAAGTTTTTAAAAGTTTGAAAGAATTTTAAAATGCAAAAAAAAGAGACAAAAACAATTGATATTTACTGCGAGTTTATGGTAAAAAAAAAAAAAATCTAAAGAAGTTCACATTTAATCAAACGTTAACAACTAATAATGATTCTTATCCTGCACACCAAGTCAGCTTGATCGCACACTAACATGTGTTGAATATTTTATTCCAGTCTTTCATGGCCACTTGGCTGACTTCAACTCTCTCTCCAACTTTAAAATCCCCGCTGATCTCTGATTCTCGTTCCTCGTTGGCCTCCTGTGAGCAGCCACGCACGCTGGACCCTCGGAGCCGCCGCTCTCACGTGTCGCGCTCTAACGTTGGTTTCCACCAGGGTCCGTCCCAATCAGAAAGGTCCTGTCAGGATACAACATCTGACACCGCCACCCAACCCTGTGACCCCGACGGTAATTCTGCGGCCGCCGCGGAGGCCTCCTTCCTCCTCCTCCTCCTCCTCCACCTCCTCCACTACAAGCATCCTCAAAAACACGGCCTTCTTTTTCAACCCTGCCACCCCCCTCCTTCTTCTTCTTCTTCTCTTTTTTTTGTTGCCTGCCTGCGTGGGGGGCTGGGATGCACGGCTTGGGGGTAGGGGCAAAGCTCATGAATTCCGGAGGGTGGGCTCTTCTAGCCCCGGTGGGTGGAGATGGGGCTTGTTGTTTCATTCCTCCAACGTGTTTTTCCCCCCTTTCCCCCTGTAGCCGGGAATAACCCCCTTGAGAAATGTTCCGTGTGTTCGAGAGCAGATACAGGAGCTTCTGGCTGCTGGTCTGCCCCACCCTCCCCACCCCCCTTTCAACGTCTGCTTTGACTTGTTTCTCTATGACACACTTTTCATTTTATTTTTACTTTTTGCACTGTTTAAACTTTAAAAAAATGTTTTCTTCTGCAAGGTTTGACCTAAAGTGTCTTTTTTCTCATTATTTAATTCCATTTTAAAGCAGGTGTTTATGACTTTTTAAAGACAGAAATACTTCAAAATAACTTAAACAAACTGTAGGGTAACTTTAACCAACAAGTATATTTACCAGTTATTGCGTTATCCTTTTATTTTTTCGCCCATCTATCTTTTTACAAAGAGTAGATTTGACCAGATTTAAGATGGTCTAGGATTGTTGAAGATTGTTTGTCTCAGATACTGAAGCTTCTCACTGCTGGTCTGCCCCCCTGTTCAGAACCAATGTCTGCTTTGACTTGTTTGTCTATGACACACTTTTTATTTTTTATTTTTTTGCAATGTTGAAACATTCGAAAAAATGTTTTCTTCTGCAAGGTTTCACCAACAGTTTCCTTACCTTATTCAAATGTGTTTAGCACTTATCATAGACAAAAATACATCAAAAACAAATTGTAGGGGAACTTTAACTAACATAAGTATAAGTATATTAACCAGTTATCGGGGTATCCTTTAATTTTTTTGGCCATCTATCTTTTACAAAGTATATGTTTGACCAGGTTAAAGGCGGTTTAAGATTGTTGAAGATTGTTGAAGACGTTTAAGGATTGTTTGTCTGAGATGCTGAAGCTTCTGGCTGCTGGTCTGCCCCCCTTTCAGAACCTATTTCTGCTTTGACGTGTTTCTCCATGACACACTTTTTATTTTATTTTTTTTGCACTGTTGAAAAAATGTTTTCTACAGGTTTTCCCCAACAGTGTCCCTTTTATTATTTAAATCCATCGTAAAGCTGGTGTTTATGACTTTTTAAAGAATAGATGAAACAAACTGTTGGGTAACTTTAATTATCAAGTACATTAACCAGTTATCGTGTAATCCTTTTATTTTTTCGCCCCTCTATCGATTACAAAGAGTAGATTTCACAAGATTTAGTATGGTTTAAGATTTTTGAAGATTGTTAAAGCTGTTTTAAGATTGTTTGTCTCTATAAAGATGAGAGAAAACTAGCTCAAACTGAGGCCACTATGACATGAGAGCCACCGTGTTGTCATCGCTCACATAATCATTTGAAGTCTGGATTTTTTCTATTTTGAATTTTTAACTGAAAAAGGACATGTTTCTTTTGTTTGCTCACTCATCCAGAGAGGAGATTCAAAAAGGTCTTCAAACTTTTTCTTCCTGTGTCTTTTCTCCCCATCTTGCAACAAGAAGACAAAAAAGCAGCCCAACCCACCCCAACGTCAGAGCTACCGTGTTATTAGCGTCTTTTTCTGTCCCTTAAAAACAAAGCACTTTTCTGGCTGTCGCTCTCGTCCACCCCCTGACATCTGCACATCACGCTGACGGACCGCATCAACTTCCCAGGTTGTTTTTCTGCCTTTCTTTTTTGCGGCCGCATTCCAAAGCTGTGAGTTCAGCCAGCTCTCCTCCGGTGCCCACTATGATGCTGGGAGCAAACTGGTCGTACACGCTCGAAACATGAGCTCAAAAACAACATGTGCCTTTGCACAGTGTACAGAAAAAAAATATGACACTGCTAACATGCTGGATTTTCAATTGTAGGTTGTTTGAGAAAAAACTAAACTCGACCCTGATTAGTTTAAACTTGGTCTGTACTTTAATAAAACAGACGTTTAATGATAGTTGGAGTTTAATATTTTTTTTGTTTCCACACATCACTTTTACAAAGACTTCTTTAATTGGAAAACATGCTGCCTGTTCTTCTGACACGTCTATGAAATGATAAATATATTCAGGCCTGACTCCAACATATGTTTTTACTTAAACAAACACATTTTTGTTGCATACATTTCAGGCCTTACTGAAACAAAACAAACAAGAAAATGCAAATGTTTGATTGGGAGGAGGAATAAAATCAAGACTTAGGCTAAAAGGCTAAAACTAGCACACACCTGATGATGCTGAACTTTGTTGTTGTGCTATTATTTGTCTCTTTGTTTGTTTCCCGTGTTGTCTCTTTCCCGCTACTATGGCTACACCAATTAGCCACAAAGGAGCCATTAAAGTTTAATCGAATCCCGTCTAATCTCATCCGACAGTATAAATGGCTTTGTGTAGCCAGCCGCTAATGATACAGTCGCAGAGATCAGGAAAATTTAAAACAAATATGCTGCACAACAACGTGAAAGCGACACACTGCTTACATGTGTTTATTTTATTTTATTTTGAAGGGCAGCTTTGAAAGATTTGATTGTAATAAATCATGTTGGCAAGAATGTTAATACTTTGCTTCCTGATGTCACACTTGTTCTGCCACTGAACCCATGAGCAGGTTGCGGCCTATAGGCAATCTAACCATCTGCACACTTTATGAAAAATAGAAATTCTGGTTACAAGCTAAATTTGACACACACACACACACAAAAAAAAATCTTTAAAAAATTATTTTTACATCGATACATCTTCTAAATCTTACCAATCAAGTAAGTAAGTAAGTAAGTATGTAAGTAAGTCAGTAAATAAGAAAGACTTTTTTATATGGCACCTTTCATACAAGAATTGCTTTACACAAACAATAAGACAAGCAGCAAAAGCAAAAATACATCGAGAAATTAATAAACATCATATCAGAGCCCAAAGTTCCAATAGTCTTACAATAATTTTGTTTCAAAAACCTTGATAGTTTAAAATAGTGCAAGATAAAAATGATAGTGAAAGGCATTTAAGGGCATGGAAATGAAGGTAATTGTAAAATTAAAATAATAATAATAAAACCCTTCTGTCCTCTCTCTTTCTTCACTCGCTGTGTAATATATTTTACCTTCCCACTTAAGGTAAACCAGGGTTTTAGATTTTGTTTAGTGTTTGACAGGAACAGCCACGATACATTTTCTATTACTGAGAAAGGGTAAACTATGAAAGATAAATTGAATAGCTCAAGTCCTTTCAGTGTAATTATTAAGAGAGTGCAATAAAAGTCGAACAAATTCATTGGTGAAGAGGGTTATATTTATCCACACAAGTCTACAACCTTTAGCAATTCAACATTAGCTTCAACCTTCTTGTTTGATTGGTGGAAAGTTCAGATTCAGCCGCGGGTTCGTCAACGAAAGGTTCCACCTCGAGCCGTCAAACCGATACCTCAGTCACGTGACGCACGGGTCCTTTAAAAAAAAATATCTCCGCTCTAATCCACGGTACCCGGTAACTGTGGGTTGCGAGTGCGACTCCTCAAGAGTAACGGGAGAGAGGGAGGGTGGTGGGCGGAAATTAGCAGCAAGGGAGCATGTAATTGACGGAGTCACGTGTTCCCACTACGGGAACGGGCACAGCCAGCTCGGGAGCGAATGAGAGCGAAGGAGGGAGGGTTGGAGGGGGGAGGGGGAGAGAGAGAGAGAGAGCGGCAGTACAGAGGTGGTGGCGGCGGCGGTGGAGAGAGTGAGGAAAAGGGAGCGAGAAGAGAAGAGACAGAGGGGAAGCGGCGGCAGCAGCGAGGAGAAGAAGAAAAAGAAGAAGAAAAGACGGACATGAGCGAGGCGGCGCGGGGCGGAGAGCACGCCGTGCCGTGCGAGCCGCGGTGCTGCTGCTGCTGAGCGGCGGGATCGAGGATGTGGGATTAATGGTGACGGCCGCAGAGCCCGCCTTCGCAGAGAGGAAGCTTCTCTACCGCAACTTGGGCACAGGAGGGTCCGCGGGGAAACATGGCCGAAGGTTATTCTGCAATTATTATCATTATTCAACCACTGCTTCCTTCACCACCACCACTCCGGACTCTCTCTCTCTCCCCCACACACCTCTGTTTTCTTCTTCTTCTTCTCCTCTTCATTCTTCCTCTCAGTGGAAGGAGCGAGGAGGAGGAGGAGGAGGGAGGATGGTCGGCAGTAGTAGCGGTGGTGGTGTGGGGGGCAAGGTGCAACGCGATCGTTGAAATCCCAGTCTTGATAGGTTTCAATCGTAGCAATTAACGCAAACAAACGTACCCGCACCGCACCGCACCGCAAGGCGACCCCCGCATGCAAAAAAATAGAGAGAGAGAGAAAAACCCACACCACGTTTTTCTCCTTCCCGCTTTCTCGTCGCGATGCGTTGGTCGGATCCTCACGCGTGTTGTGCGTTCCTTGTCGTTTTTTTTTTTTTTTTTTTTTTTTTGCGTGCTACACCTGCTTTGCCTTGCGCACGCGCGTGCACGCGGACCCCCACAAACTCCTTCTTTCAGCCGCGCTTAGACGCTCGATGAAAAAAACGAGAGAAAAAAAAAAAGAAAAGAGGGAGACCCCCTCCCCTTTTTTTCTCCTCCTTCTTCCACAAGTTGAGCCACACTGAGCATGCCCGCCCGCCCGCCCGGGCGGTGCTCGAGCCGGGAGGCGGACATCTGTCAACCGAGTCAAATCAACCCGCAACTTTCCCACCACCACCCGCCCTCCACCTTTTCTCCAGAGTGTTGTTTGTTGATGCCCGTAGCTGTAGTAGTAGTAGTAGTAGTAGCAGTAGTAGTACTAGTTGTTGTTGTGGTTGCGATAGGGAAAATTTTCGACCGGCCTTGAACTTTACACAGCCCGTGTTATGAGTGTTAAGGGGCGGCTTCCCCGAACTACTTCTCGTCGCTTTGCGCACCCACACACACCCTACTATAAAGTACCACTAACCAACGACTCCGTACAAATGTCTTAACTTTACACTCATGCCCCCTCCCTCACTTATTCCTTTCTCCCTCCACCACCCCCTTCTGTTTCTCCCTCCCAAGGAGGGCCGTCTAAAGGTGGCGAGGACCCCGCCAGGTCCGCCGAACAGGAGGAGCGGACTCGGCCCCAGGTCCTGTCGGGATCGGGCTACTGCAAGTGGTTCAACGTCCGAATGGGCTTCGGATTTATCTCTATGACCAGCAGCGAGGGAAGCCCCGTAGACCCTCCGCTGGATGTTTTCGTCCACCAAGTAAGCAGACGTCGACCACGCATTTCCTTAAACAAAAACAAAAATAACTACTTTGTGCCATTCGGGTGTTTTGAAGCGGAAGGATATGTTGTTTTTTTTTGTCGTTACGGAGAAAAGGGGGGGGCGAGTGGGTTTTGATGGTGGTAGGTGGGGAGGGGAGGTGGGACCCCACACGCCAAATTTCCTCTTTCTTTGGGTCACATGCGTCCAGTTTCCCCTCCCTCGTCATCCCACCACCACCTCTTCTCCTCCTCTGTTAATAACAGAAAAGAGGGGGACGACATGTCGTGTGGCTGTGACACGGTTAGTTTCACACTTTGGCCCTCCGATGGACGAGAGCAGGTCGCCCCAACATGTCGGAAGCGGGGGGACGACGACGACGTGTTTTTCCGTATCTTCTTCCGGCTGCTGCCAGTGTCCACCACCACCACCTCCGTGTTTTGGGTTGTGTGCTTTGTGTGTGTGTCCCCTCTAAAACTACAACTAAACACACGTTGTTATTGTTGTTGCTACAAGTCGTTAAAGCCTCGTTTGAGTCAATTTGTGGGTCCGGCCCGGTCTATTTTCTTCTTTTATAAACAGGCGGACAAAGGGCAGCCCTCACCTTCCCCTCGCTCATTGTTACGTCCGTTACATAGACAGCGCCCCCTCAACCTCGCGTACGTAAATTGGCTCTTAGACAGATTTGCGTTGTGTTGGAGGGGATTTTTCTGGATGCTGCTGTGGTGGTGGTGGTTGGGTCAGATGTCAGCAGCCATGCAGTGGTGAATGAACAAAGACGGGCACGCTGAGTCGCTACGGCTACATGGATTGATAGGTCAGTTGTGCTTTTTTTTTTTTTTTTTAACCAGTGGGAATTGCGATTGTTGGCCACCTATTGTCACCTCTTGTTGAAAATTGGCCCTAGGAACCGATTAAATGATGCCAGAGATTTTTTTTTCTCTCTCTCTCTCTCTCCGCCCACTTTTTTATTGTACCTTGTCACAGCGGTCGGTTTGCGGTGGATGTATCCAGCTGTGCCAACACTGCAGCGGTTATTTCTTTGTGGTATTTATCGCATTGCATCTTCTTTTTTTGTGCGTTTATCATGTTTTAAATACTTCTATAAATATTACCTCTGCGTGTACTGTCCAGTTTCTGCTAAGACACATGGTTAAATAGGACAGTAGTGGGGCAGCAATGTTGAACCGAAGCATTTTTGCATTCATAACAGCGTGCGCATCGCGATTCAAATTGACGAGGAGACGCGGAAAGCCACAAAGTCAGTTCGGGTTCTCGTGGAAAGTTGAAAAGACGTGGATACAAGCAGAAAGCAGGAGGCTGTTTTAAACAGGCGAGGCTTGTTAGGCTGCAAAAAGCTTCTCCAATCAAAAGGTTAAATCTTATCTCAGTTGAAGCAAAGTGGAAAGCGAAGGCTTTAGTCTCTGTTTTAAAAGAATCACAGGCTGCATCAGAGAGCTGCAGGTCAGAGATGTGAGCGATGGATGACGACTAATGACACATTTGAGAAATGTCAGCTGCCTCCGTGCATGTTTTGCGTTTGGTCAACAGGAGGCTGATTAGGTCTGGGTGCGCATTAAATGTTCAATTTTTTTGTGCTTATGCTTATGTTAGCTTGTGTTATTTTTTGCGCATCGTTTTATCTGTGTTTTTCATTGATTAAAACACTTTCATAGTTATTATTTATTTAAAAAAAAAAATTCATATGAAATTTTTACCTAAATTCTGCTTCAATAATTATTTCTTTTACTCACAAAAATGATTAATTTGTCACTTGGATGCATTAGTATCTCATGCTCATGAGTGCTCTGAGAGTTTACTTTTTTTTTTAAAATTATACTTTCGCATTCATCATGTTATCGTAGTAATAATATTTCGTTAATATTATTTTGAACCTTTGCTCCCAGTCTGCGTTGCTCTCGTCTCTGCTCTCCAGAAATGCCTCCGCCAAGTGCACCAGTGCAGCTGGAGTGAAAAAAATTTACATTATAATGTGGTCGGTTTGCGACCTGCTGCACCAGACAGACGTGTTGGCCTATGGGTGTTTTTTGTTTTTTTTCTCCCCCTTTTTTCCCTTCTTTTTCTCAAATCAAATGCATCATAAGGCTCGAAAGCCTCGGTGTGGCATTCTGCGATGACGGACTCGATCTTATTTCTGATTTCCCCAGATGCAGCGGAGAAAGCTTTTTTTTCTCCCCCTCGCTGTTTGTTTCCCTTCTGCATAACCATTTGTGTCAAGCTGCGCGTGGCCGCGCCGCATCTCCCTTGAAGCCTTTGAATGTACTAAATGCCGCATTTTCCACATAACCCGCGTCCCATTTTTTTTTCCCTTTTTAACCCCCCCCCCCCGCCGTTGTTTTCCTTCGAGTGCCACAGCCGCAATTAAACAAAAGTGCCAGCGCCGCTGCGCCGTATGCAAAACATCCACGTCCGCGTCAACGCTATTTATTTTCCCGGTCTCCGTGGCTTCGCCGTCAGCCTGCGGCTATTTGCGCACGCCGGTGCTATTCCGAGGCGTGCGGCTGCAAAAGAAAAATCCCCCGGGGGGAGTCTGAAATGTTCTCGTCCGCGATGGGTAATATTTCTAATGGCGAAAAGTTTCAGCTGGCTTGGCTCGAGAGACCGGAAGGAACAGACGTCGGAGTGTATCCGAGGAGTTGTGAGAGAGAGAGTTTGGAGCTCGCGCCGCCTCTCTGTGGCGAGCGGGCCGACCTTGGGCCGGTGCGGAGGGGAGGCTTGCGCGTTTTATCCCCGTGACGAGAGGGGGAAAAAAGGGGGGGGCGGCGGGGGGCGCGTGTGGACAGACGTAGTGGCTGAGGGTGGAGGGGAGGTTCCATTTCCAAGTAGAAGGGAAGAGGAGGGATGTGGGAAAAATAAGAGTTGGGAGTGGGGAGGCTTCTGGTCGTCGAGGAGGAAAAACACGAGCGAGACGAGGGGGGGGGTGAGTGAGTGAGTGGAAGGGAAGGAGGCGAAAGGGA